>NC_136004.1:600000-844111 GCF_048128805.1 Centroberyx gerrardi | reverse complement strand
ACCACACTAAATGTCTGATTTTAGCAGCCAGGTTTTGCTATGATGGAAAGCCAACAATTGATGGAAAGAAAGAAACCTAAGCTTTAATTTGATGCGCAACATTTTGATTTGAAGCAGGTTTACCAGAAATACAGGAGATAAGTTAGAATTTAAAACCTGTTGGCTACACGCTTTTAAAACAGCTGAATATAACCATAATTCATCAGTGTGCTGCTGAGCCACCAAAGGTTTAAAAATGACAATGATTGGAGTCTATGAAAAGGTCTGAATCTGAGCTTTAAATTGAGGTGTCACTCTCCAGTAAATCAGATCATGCTAGCCTGAAAGACCAGGCTAAATAACTGACAGAATTTGACCTCTGACCCAGCTCTGTATAGCGTGTGGTATTGACCACACTAAATGTCTGATTTTAAGCAGCCAGGTTGTGCTATGATGGAAAGCCAACAATTGTTGGAAAAAAGAGAACCTAAGCTTTAATTTGATGCGCAACAATGTTTGATTTGAAGCAGGTTTACAGAAATACAGGAGGATAAGTTAGAAATATAAAACCTTTTGGCTCACGCCATTTAAAAACAGCTGGAATGTAACCATATTCCCATCAAGTGTGCTGCAAGCCACCAGAGGTTTAAAATGGAACAATAGTTGGACTCTATGAAAAGGTCTGAATCTGAGCTTTTAAATTGAGGTGTCACTCCCAGTAAACAGATCATGCTATCCTGAAAAGACCAGCTAAATATACAGAACAGATTTGACCTCTGACCCAGCTCTGAAAGCTGTGTGGTATTGACCACACTAAATGTCTGATTTTAAGCAGCCAGGTTTGTGCTATGATGGAAAGCCAACAATTGTTGGAAAGAAGAGAACCTAAGCTTTAATTTGATGTGCAACATGTTTGATTTGAAGCAGGTTTACCAGAAATACAGGAGGATAAGTTAGAATATAAAACCTGTTGCTACAGGCCTTTTAAAAACAGCTGAACTGTAACCATAATTCATCAGTGTGCTGCTAGCCACCAGAAGGTTTAAAATGAACAATGTTGGAGTCTATGAAAAGGTCTGAATCTGAGCTTTAAATTGAGGTGTCACTCCAAGTAAATCAGATCATGCTAGCCTGAAAGACCAGGCTAAATATACAGAACAGATTTGACCTCTGACCCAGCTCTGAAAGCTGTGTGGTATTGACCACACTAAATGTCTGATTTAAAGCAGCCAGGTTGTGCTATGATGGAAAGCCAACAATTGTTGGAAAGAAGAGAACCTAAGCTTAAATTTGATGTGCAACATGTTTTGATGTTTGAAGCAGGTTTACCAGAAATACAGGAGGATAAGTTCGAATAAACCTGTTGGCTACAGCCTTTTGAAAACAGCTGAATGTAACCATAATTCATCAGGTGTGGATGGCTTAGCCACCAGAAGGTTTAAAATGAAACAATATTGGAGTCTATGAAAAGGTCTGAATCTGAGCTTTAAATTGAGGTGTCACTCCAGTAAATCAGATCATGCTAGCCTGAAAGACCAGGCTAAATATATACAGAACAGATTTGACCTCTGACCCAGCTCTGAAAAGCTGTGTGGTATTGACCACACTAAATGTCTGATTTTAAGCAGCCAGGCTTGTGCTATGATGGAAAGCCAACAATTGATGGAAGAAGAGAAACCTAAACTTCAATTGATGTGCCAACATGTTTGATTTGAAGCAGGTTTACCAGAAATACAGGAGGATAAAGTTAGAATATAAAACCTGTTGGCTACAGGCCTTTTGAAAACAGGCTGAATGTAACCATAATTTCATCAGTGTTGCTGCTAGCCACCAGAAGGGTTTAAAATGAACAATGTTGGAGTCTATGAAAAGGTCTGAATCTGAGCTTTAAATTGAGGTGTCACTCCAGTAAATCAGATCATCGCTAGCCTGAAAGACCAGGCTAAATATACAGAACAGATTTGACCTCGACCCAGCTCTGAAAGCTGTGTGGTATTGACCACACTAATGTCTGATTTTAAGCAGCCAGCTTGTGCTATGATGGAAAGCCAACAATTGTTGGAAGAAGAGAACCTAAGCTTTAATTTGATGTGCAACATGTTTGATTTGAAGCAGGTTTACCAGAAATACAGGAGGATAGTTAGAATATAAAACCTGTTGGCTACAGGCCTTTTGAAAACAGCTGAATGTAACATAATTCATCAGTGTGCTGCTAGCCACCAGAAGGTTTAAAATCAACAATGTTTGGACGTCTAATGAAAAGGTCTGAATCTGAGGTTTACATGGAGGTTTCACTCAGTAAATCAGATCATGCTAGCCTGAAAGACCAGGCTAAATATACAGAACAGATTTGACCTCTGACCCAGGCTCTGAAAGCTGTGTGGTATTGACCACACTAAATGTCTGATTTTAAGCAGCCAGGTTGTGCTATGATGGAAAGCCAACAATTGTTGGAAAGAAGAGAACCTAAGCTTTAATTTGATGTGCAACATGTTGATTTGAAGCAGGTTTACCAGAAATACAGGAGGATAAGTTAGAATATAAAACCAGTGGCTAGCAGGCCTTTTGAAAACAGCTGAATGTAACCATAATTCATCAGTGTGCTGCTAGCCACCAGAAGGGGTAAAATCAACAATGTTTGGACTCTATGAAAAAGGTCTGAATCTGAGCTTTAAATTGAGGTGTCACTCCAGTAAATCAGATCATGCTAGCCTGAAAGACCAGGCTAAATATACAGAACAGATTTGACCTCTGACCCAGCTCTGAAAGCTGTGTGGTATTGACCACACTAAATGTCTGATTTTAAGCAGCCAGCTTGTGCTATGATGGAAAGCCAACAATTGTTGGAAAGAAGAGAACCTAAGCTTTAATTTGATGTGCAACATGTTGATTTGAAGCAGGTTTACCAGAAATACAGGAGGATACTTTAGAATATAAAACCAGTTGGCTGCAGGCCTTTTAAAAACAGCTGAATGTAACCATAATTCATCAGTGTGCTGCTAGCCACCAGAAGGTTTAAAATGAACAATGTTGGACTCTATGAAAAGGTCTGAATCTGAGCTTTAAATTGAGGTGTCACTCCAGTAAATCAGATCATGCTAGCCTGAAAGACCAGGCTAAATATACAGAACAGATTTGACCTCTGACCCAGCTCTGAAAGCTGTGTGGATTGACCACACTAAATGTCTGATTTAAGCAGCCAGGTTGTGCTATGATGGAAAGCCAACAATTGTTGGAAAGAGGAGAACCTAAGCTTTAATTGATGTGCAACAATGTTTGATTTGAAGCAGGTTTACCAGAAATACAGGAGGATAAGTTAGAATATAAAACCTGTTGGCTACAGGCCTTTTGAAAACAGCTGAATGTAACCATAATTCATCAGTGTGCTGCTAGCCACCAGAAGGGTTAAAATCAACAATGTTGGAGTCTATGAAAGGTCTGAATCTGAGCTTTAAATTGAGGTGTCACTCCAGTAAATCAGATCATGCTAGCCTGAAAGACCAGGCTAAATATACAGAACAGATTTGACCTCTGACCCAGCTCTGAAAGCTGTGTGGTTATTTGACCACACTAAATGTCTGATTTTAAGCAGCCAGCTTGTGCTATGATGGAAAGCCAACAATTGATGGAAAGAAGAGAACCTAAGCTTTAATTTGATGTGCAACATGTTTGATTTGAAGCAGGTTTACCAGAAATACAGGAGGATAAGTTAGAATATAAAACCAGTTGGCTGCAGGCCTTTTGAAAACAGCTGAATGTAACCATAATTCATCAGTGTGCTGCTAGCCACCAGAAGGGTTAAAATCAACAAATGTTGGAGTCTATGAAAAGGTCTGAATCTGAGCTTTAAATTGAGGTGTCACTCCAGTAAATCAGATCATGCTAGCCTGAAAGACCAGGCTAAATATACAGAACAGATTGACCTCTGACCCATCTCTGAAAGCTGTGTGGTATTGACCACACTAAATGTCTGATTTTAAGCAGCCAGCTTGTGCTATGATGGAAAGCCAACAATTGTTGGAAAGAAGAGAACCTAAGCTTTAATTGATGTGCAACATGTTTGATTTGAAGCAGGTTTACCAGAAATACAGGAGGATAAGTTAGAATATAAAACCAGTTGGCTGCAGGCCTTTTGAAAACAGCTGAATGTAACCATAATTCATCAGTGTGCTGCTAGCCACCAGAAGGGTTAAAATCAACAATGTTGGAATCTATGAAAAGGTCTGAATCTGAGGTTTACATGAGGTATCACTCCAGTAAATCAGATCATGCTAGCCTGAAAGACCAGGCTAAATATACAGAACAGATTTGACCTCTGACCCAGCTCTGAAAAGCTGTGTGGTATTGACCACACTAAATGTCTGATTTTAAGCAGCCAGGTTGTGCTATGATGGAAAGCCAACAATTGATGGAAAGAAGAGAACCTAAGCTTTAATTTGATGTGCAACATGTTTGATTTGAAGCAGGTTTACCAGAAATACAGGAGGATACTTTAGAATATAAAACCAGTTGGCTACAGGCCTTTTAAAAACAGCTGAATATAACCATAATTCATCAGTGTGCTGCTAGCCACCAGAAGGTTTAAAATGAACAATGTTGGAGTCTATGAAAAGGTCTGAATCTGAGCTTTAAATTGAGGTGTCACTCCAGTAAATCAGATCATGCTAGCCTGAAAGACCAGGCTAAATATACAGAACAGATTTGACCTCTGACCCAGCTCTGAAAGCTGTCTGGTATTGACCACACTAAATGTCTGATTTTAAGCAGCCAGCTTGTGCTATGATGGAAAGCCAACAATTGTTGGAAAGAAGAGAACCTAAGCTTTAATTGATGTGCAACATGTTTGATTGAAGCAGGTTTACCAGAAATACAGGAGGATAAGTTAGAATATAAAACCAGTTGGCTGCAGGCCTTTTAAAAACAGCTGAATGTAACCATAATTCATCAGTGTGCTGCTAGCCACCAGAAGGTTAAAATCAACAATGTTGGACTCTATGAAAAGGTCTGAATCTGAGCTTTAAATTGAGGTGTCACTCCAGTAATCAGATCATGCTAGCCTGAAAGACCAGGCTAAATATACAGAACAGATTTGACCTCTGACCCAGCTCTGAAAGCTGTGTGGTATTGACCACACTAAATGTCTGATTTTAAGCAGCCAGCTTGTGCTATGATGAAAGCCACAATTGTTGGAAAGAAGAGAACCTAAGCTTTAATTTGATGGCAACATGTTTGTTTGAAGCAGGTTTACCAGAAATACAGAAGGATACTTTAGAATATAAAACCAGTTGGCTGCAGCCTTTTAAAAACAGCTGAATATAACCATAATTCATCAGTGTGCTGCTAGCCACCAGAAGGGTTAAAATGAACAATGTTGGAGTCTATGAAAAGGTCTGAATCTGAGCTTTACATTGAGGTGTCACTCCAGTAAATCAGATCATGCTAGCCTGAAAGACCAGGCTAAATATACAGAACAGATTTGACCTCTGACCCAGCTCTGAAAGCTGTCTGGTATTGACCACACTAAATGTCTGATTTTAAGCAGCCAGGTTGTGCTATGATGGGAAGCCAACAATTGATGGAAAGAAGAGAACCTAAGCTTTAATTTGATGTGCAACATGTTTGATTTGAAGCAGGTTTACCAGAAATACAGGAGGATAAGTTAGAATATAAAACCAGTTGGCTGCAGGCCTTTTAAAAACAGCTGAATATAACCATAATTCATCAGTGTGCTGCTAGCCACCAGAAGGTTTAAAATGAACAATGTTGGAGTCTATGAAAAGGTCTGAATCTGAGCTTTAAATTGAGGTGTCACTCAGTAAATCAGATCATGCTAGCCTGAAAGACCAGGCTAAATATACAGAACAGATTTGACCTCTGACCCAGCTCTGAAAGCTGTGTGGTATTGACCACACTAAATGTCTGATTTTAAGCAGCCAGCTTGTGCTATGATGAAAGCCAACAATTGTTGGAAAGAAGAGAACCTAAGCTTTAATTTGATGTGCAACATGTTTGATTTGAAGCAGGTTTACCAGAAATACAGAAGGATAAGTTAGAATATAAAACCAGTGGCTGCAGGCCTTTTAAAAACAGCTGAATGTAACCATAATTCATCAGTGTGCTGCTAGCCACCAGAAGGGTTAAAATGAACAATGTTGGACTCTATGAAAAGGTCTGAATCTGAGGTTTACATGAGGTATCACTCAGTAAATCAGATCATGCTAGCCTGAAAGACCAGGCTAAATATACAGAACAGATTTGACCTCTGACCCAGCTCTGAAAGCTGTGTGGTATTGACCACACTAAATGTCTGATTTTAAGCAGCCAGGTTGTGCTATGATGGAAAGCCAACAATTGATGGAAAGAAGAGAACCTAAGCTTTAATTGATGTGCAACATGTTTGATTTGAAGCAGGTTTACCAGAAATACAGGAGGATACTTTAGAATATAAAACCAGTTGGCTGCAGGCCTTTTGAAAAACAGCTGAATATAACCATAATTCATCAGTGTGCTGCTAGCCACCAGAAGGGTTTAAATGAACAATGTTGGAGTCTATGAAAAGGTCTGAATCTGAGCTTTAAATTGAGGTGTCACTCCAGTAAATCAGATCATGCTAGCCTGAAAGACCAGGCTAAATATACAGAACAGATTTGACCTCTGACCCAGCTCTGAAAGCTGTGTGGTATTGACCACACTAAATGTCTGATTTTAAGCAGCCAGGTTGTGCTATGATGGAAAGCAACAATTGATGGAAAGAAGAGAACCTAAGCTTTAATTTGATGTGCAACATGTTTGATTTGAAGCAGGTTTACCAGAAATACAGGAGGATAAGTTAGAATATAAAACCAGTTGGCTACAGGCCTTTTGAAAACAGCTGAATGTAACCATAATTCATCAGTGTGCTGCTAGCCACCAGAAGGGTTAAAATCAACAATGTTGGACTCTATTAAAAGGTCTGAATCTGAGCTTTAAATTGAGGTGTCACTCCAGTAAATCAGATCATGCTAGCCTGAAAGACCAGGCTAAATATACAGACAGATTTGACCTCTGACCCAGCTCTGAAAGCTGTGTGGTATTGACCACACTAAATGTCTGATTTTAAGCAGCCAGGTTGTGCTATGATGGAAAGCCAACAATTGATGGAAAGAAGAGAACTTAAGCTTTAATTTGATGTGCAACATGTTTGATTTGAAGCAGGTTTACCAGAAATACAGGAGGATAAGGTAGAGTATAAAACCTGTTGGCTGCAGGCCTTTTGAAAACAGCTGAATGTAACCATAATTCATCAGTGTGCTGCTAGCCACCAGAAGGGTTAAAATCAACAATGTTGGACTCTATGAAAAGGTCTGAATCTGAACTTTAAATTGAGGTGTCACTCCAGTAAATCAGATCATGCTAGCCTGAAAGACCAGGCTAAATATACAGAACAGATTTGACCTCTGACCCAGCTCTGAAAGCTGTGTGGTATTGACCACACTAAATGTCTGATTTTAAGCAGCCAGGTTGTGCTGTGATGGAAAGCCAACAATTGATGGAAAGAAGAGAACCTAAGCTTTAATTTGATGTGCAACATGTTTGATTTGAAGCAGGTTTACCAGAAATACAGGAGGATAAGGTAGAATATAAAACCTGTTGGCTGCAGGCCTTTTGAAAACAGCTGAATGTAACCATAATTCATCAGTGTGCTGCTAGCCACCAGAAGGGTTAAAATCAACAATGTTGGACTCTATGAAAAGGTCTGAATCTGAGGTTTACATGGAGGTATCACTCCAGTAAATCAGATCATGCTAGCCTGAAAGACCAGGCTAAATATACAGAACAGATTTGACCTCTGACCCAGCTCTGAAAGCTGTGTGGTATTGACCACACTAAATGTCTGATTTTAAGCAGCCAGGTTGTGCTATGATGGAAAGCCAACAATTGATGGAAAGAAGAGAACCTAAGCTTTAATTTGATGTGCAACATGTTTGATTTGAAGCAGGTTTACCAGAAATACAGGAGGATAAGGTAGAATATAAAACCTGTTGGCTGTAGGCCTTTTGAAAACAGCTGAATGTAACCATAATTCATCAGTGTGCTGCTAGCCACCAGAAGGGGTAAAATCAACAATGTTGGACTCTATGAAAAGGTCTGAATCTGAGGTTTACATGGAGGTATCACTCCAGTAAATCAGATCATGCTAGCCTGAAAGACCAGGATAAAAATACAGAACAGATTTGACCTCTGACCCAGCTCTGAAAGCTGTGTGGTATTGACCACACTAAATGTCTGATTTTAAGCAGCCAGGTTGTGCTATGACGGAAAGCCAACAATTAATGGAAAGAAGAGAACCTAAGCTTTAATTTGATGTGCAACATGTTTGATTTGAAGCAGGTTTACCAGAAATACAGGAGGATAAGTTAGAATATAAAACCTGTTGGCTACAGGCCTTTTGAAAACAGCTGAATGTAACCATAATTCATCAGTGTGCTGCTAGCCACCAGAAGGGTTAAAATCAACAATGTTGGAGTCTATGAAAAGGTCTGAATCTGAGCTTTAAATTGAGGTGTCACTCCAGTAAATCAGATCATGCTAGCCTGAAAGACCAGGCTAAATATACAGAACAGATTTGACCTCTGACCCAGCTCTGAAAGCTGTGTGGTATTGACCACACTAAATGTCTGATTTTAAGCAGCCAGCTTGTGCTATGATGGAAAGCCAACAATTGTTGGAAAGAAGAGAACCTAAGCTTTAATTTGATGTGCAACATGTTTGATTTGAAGCAGGTTTACCAGAAATACAGGAGGATAAGTTAGAATATAAAACCAGTTGGCTGCAGGCCTTTTGAAAACAGCTGAATGTAACCATAATTCATCAGTGTGCTGCTAGCCACCAGAAGGGTTAAAATCAACAATGTTGGACTCTATGAAAAGGTCTGAATCTGAGGTTTACATGGAGGTGTCACTCCAGTAAATCAGATCATGCTAGCCTGAAAGACCAGGCTAAATATACAGAACAGATTTGACCTCTGACCCAGCTCTGAAAGCTGTGTGGTATTGACCACACTAAATGTCTGATTTTAAGCAGCCAGGTTGTGCTATGATGGAAAGCCAACAATTGATGGAAAGAAGAGAACCTAAGCTTTAATTTGATGTGCAACATGTTTGATTTGAAGCAGGTTTACCAGAAATACAGGAGGATAAGGTAGAATATAAAACCTGTTGGCTGCAGGCCTTTTGAAAACAGCTGAATGTAACCATAATTCATCAGTGTGCTGCTAGCCACCAGAAGGTTTAAAATGAACAATATTGGACTCTATGAAAAGGTCTGAATCTGAGCTTTAAATTGAGGTGTCACTCCAGTAAATCAGATCATGCTAGCCTGAAGGACCAGGCTAAATATACAGAACAGATTTGACCTCTGACCCAGCTCTGAAAGCTGTGTGGTATTGACCACACTAAATGTCTGATTTTAAGCAGCCAGGTTGTGCTATGATGGAAAGCCAACAATTGATGGAAAGAAGAGAACCTAAGCTTTAATTTGATGTGCAACATGTTTGATTTGAAGCAGGTTTACCAGAAATACAGGAGGATACTTTAGAATATAAAACCAGTTGGCTGCAGGCCTTTTGAAAACAGCTGAATATAACCATAATTCATCAGTGTGCTGCTAGCCACCAGAAGGGTTAAAATCAACAATGTTGGACTCTATGAAAAGGTCTGAATCTGAGGTTTACATGGAGGTATCATTCCAGTAAATCAGATCATGCTAGCCTGAAAGACCAGGCTAAATATACAGAACAGATTTGACCTCTGACCCAGCTCTGAAAGCTGTGTGGTATTGACCACACTAAATGTCTGATTTTAAGCAGCCAGCTTGTGCTATGATGGAAAGCCAACAATTGATGGAAAGAAGAGAACCTAAGCTTTAATTTGATGTGCAACATGTTTGATTTGAAGCAGGTTTACCAGAAATACAGGAGGATACTTTAGAATATAAAACCTGTTGGCTGCAGGCCTTTTGAAAACAGCTGAATATAACCATAATTCATCAGTGTGCTGCTAGCCACCAGAAGGTTTAAAATGAACAATGTTGGACTCTATGAAAAGGTCTGAATCTGAGCTTTAAATTGAGGTGTCACTCCAGTAAATCAGATCATGCTAGCCTGAAAGACCAGGCTAAATATACAGAACAGATTTGACCTCTGACCCAGCTCTGAAAGCTGTGTGGTATTGACCACACTAAATGTCTGATTTTAAGCAGCCAGGTTGTGCTATGATGGAAAGCCAATAATTGATGGAAAGAAGAGAACCTAAGCTTTAATTTGATGTGCAACATGTTTGATTTGAAGCAGGTTTACCAGAAATACAGGAGGATAAGGTAGAGTATAAAACCTGTTGGCTGCAGGCCTTTTGAAAACAGCTGAATGTAACCATAATTCATCAGTGTGCTGCTAGCCACCAGAAGGGTTAAAATCAACAATGTTGGAGTCTATGAAAAGGTCTGAATCTGAACTTTAAATTGAGGTGTCACTCCAGTAAATCAGATCATGCTAGCCTGAAAGACCAGGCTAAATATACAGAACAGATTTGACCTCTGACCCAGCTCTGAAAGCTGTGTGGTATTGACCACACTAAATGTCTGATTTTAAGCAGCCAGGTTGTGCTGTGATGGAAAGCCAACAATTGATGGAAAGAAGAGAACCTAAGCTTTAATTTGATGTGCAACATGTTTGATTTGAAGCAGGTTTACCAGAAATACAGGAGGATAAGGTAGAATATAAAACCTGTTGGCTGCAGGCCTTTTGAAAACAGCTGAATGTAACCATAATTCATCAGTGTGCTGCTAGCCACCAGAAGGGTTAAAATCAACAATGTTGGACTCTATGAAAAGGTCTGAATCTGAGGTTTACATGGAGGTATCACTCCAGTAAATCAGATCATGCTAGCCTGAAAGACCAGGCTAAATATACAGAACAGATTTGACCTCTGACCCAGCTCTGAAAGCTGTGTGGTATTGACCACACTAAATGTCTGATTTTAAGCAGCCAGGTTGTGCTATGATGGAAAGCCAACAATTGATGGAAAGAAGAGAACCTAAGCTTTAATTTGATGTGCAACATGTTTGATTTGAAGCAGGTTTACCAGAAATACAGGAGGATAAGGTAGAATATAAAACCTGTTGGCTGCAGGCCTTTTGAAAACAGCTGAATGTAACCATAATTCATCAGTGTGCTGCTAGCCACCAGAAGGGGTAAAATCAACAATGTTGGACTCTATGAAAAGGTCTGAATCTGAGCTTTAAATTGAGGTGTCACTCCAGTAAATCAGATCATGCTAGCCTGAAGGACCAGGCTAAATATACAGAACAGATTTGACCTCTGACCCAGCTCTGAAAGCTGTGTGGTATTGACCACACTAAATGTCTGATTTTAAGCAGCCAGGTTGTGCTATGATGGAAAGCCAACAATTGATGGAAAGAAGAGAACCTAAGCTTTAATTTGATGTGCAACATGTTTGATTTGAAGCAGGTTTACCAGAAATACAGGAGGATACTTTAGAATATAAAACCAGTTGGCTGCAGGCCTTTTGAAAACAGCTGAATATAACCATAATTCATCAGTGTGCTGCTAGCCACCAGAAGGGTTAAAATCAACAATGTTGGACTCTATGAAAAGGTCTGAATCTGAGGTTTACATGGAGGTATCATTCCAGTAAATCAGATCATGCTAGCCTGAAAAACCAGGTTAAATATACAGAACAGATTTGACCTCTGACCCAGCTCTGAAAGCTGTGTGGTATTGACCACACTAAATGTCTGATTTTAAGCAGCCAGGTTGTGCTATGATGGAAAGCCAACAATTGATGGAAAGAAGAGAACCTAAGCTTTAATTTGATGTGCAACATGTTTGATTTGAAGCAGGTTTACCAGAAATACAGGAGGATAAGTTAGAATATAAAACCTGTTGGCTGCAGGCCTTTTGAAAACAGCTGAATATAACCATAATTCATCAGTGTGCTGCTAGCCACCAGAAGGGTTAAAATCAACAATGTTGGACTCTATGAAAAGGTCTGAATCTGAGGTTTACATGGAGGTATCATTCCAGTAAATCAGATCATGCTAGCCTGAAAGACCAGGTTAAATATACAGAACAGATTTGACCTCTGACCCAGCTCTGAAAGCTGTGTGGTATTGACCACACTAAATGTCTGATTTTAAGCAGCCAGGTTGTGCTATGATGGAAAGCCAACAATTGATGGAAAGAAGAGAACCTAAGCTTTAATTTGATGTGCAACATGTTTGATTTGAAGCAGGTTTACCAGAAATACAGGAGGATAAGTTAGAATATAAAACCAGTTGGCTACAGGCCTTTTGAAAACAGCTGAATGTAACCATAATTCATCAGTGTGCTGCTAGCCACCAGAAGGGTTAAAATCAACAATGTTGGACTCTATTAAAAGGTCTGAATCTGAGCTTTAAATTGAGGTGTCACTCCAGTAAATCAGATCATGCTAGCCTGAAAGACCAGGCTAAATATACAGAACAGATTTGACCTCTGACCCAGCTCTGAAAGCTGTGTGGTATTGACCACACTAAATGTCTGATTTTAAGCAGCCAGGTTGTGCTATGATGGAAAGCCAATAATTGATGGAAAGAAGAGAACCTAAGCTTTAATTTGATGTGCAACATGTTTGATTTGAAGCAGGTTTACCAGAAATACAGGAGGATAAGGTAGAGTATAAAACCTGTTGGCTGCAGGCCTTTTGAAAACAGCTGAATGTAACCATAATTCATCAGTGTGCTGCTAGCCACCAGAAGGGTTAAAATCAACAATGTTGGAGTCTATGAAAAGGTCTGAATCTGAACTTTAAATTGAGGTGTCACTCCAGTAAATCAGATCATGCTAGCCTGAAAGACCAGGCTAAATATACAGAACAGATTTGACCTCTGACCCAGCTCTGAAAGCTGTGTGGTATTGACCACACTAAATGTCTGATTTTAAGCAGCCAGGTTGTGCTGTGATGGAAAGCCAACAATTGATGGAAAGAAGAGAACCTAAGCTTTAATTTGATGTGCAACATGTTTGATTTGAAGCAGGTTTACCAGAAATACAGGAGGATAAGGTAGAATATAAAACCTGTTGGCTGCAGGCCTTTTGAAAACAGCTGAATGTAACCATAATTCATCAGTGTGCTGCTAGCCACCAGAAGGGTTAAAATCAACAATGTTGGACTCTATGAAAAGGTCTGAATCTGAGGTTTACATGGAGGTATCACTCCAGTAAATCAGATCATGCTAGCCTGAAAGACCAGGCTAAATATACAGAACAGATTTGACCTCTGACCCAGCTCTGAAAGCTGTGTGGTATTGACCACACTAAATGTCTGATTTTAAGCAGCCAGGTTGTGCTATGATGGAAAGCCAACAATTGATGGAAAGAAGAGAACCTAAGCTTTAATTTGATGTGCAACATGTTTGATTTGAAGCAGGTTTACCAGAAATACAGGAGGATAAGGTAGAATATAAAACCTGTTGGCTGTAGGCCTTTTGAAAACAGCTGAATGTAACCATAATTCATCAGTGTGCTGCTAGCCACCAGAAGGGGTAAAATCAACAATGTTGGACTCTATGAAAAGGTCTGAATCTGAGGTTTACATGGAGGTATCACTCCAGTAAATCAGATCATGCTAGCCTGAAAGACCAGGATAAAAATACAGAACAGATTTGACCTCTGACCCAGCTCTGAAAGCTGTGTGGTATTGACCACACTAAATGTCTGATTTTAAGCAGCCAGGTTGTGCTATGACGGAAAGCCAACAATTAATGGAAAGAAGAGAACCTAAGCTTTAATTTGATGTGCAACATGTTTGATTTGAAGCAGGTTTACCAGAAATACAGGAGGATAAGTTAGAATATAAAACCTGTTGGCTACAGGCCTTTTGAAAACAGCTGAATGTAACCATAATTCATCAGTGTGCTGCTAGCCACCAGAAGGGTTAAAATCAACAATGTTGGAGTCTATGAAAAGGTCTGAATCTGAGCTTTAAATTGAGGTGTCACTCCAGTAAATCAGATCATGCTAGCCTGAAAGACCAGGCTAAATATACAGAACAGATTTGACCTCTGACCCAGCTCTGAAAGCTGTGTGGTATTGACCACACTAAATGTCTGATTTTAAGCAGCCAGCTTGTGCTATGATGGAAAGCCAACAATTGTTGGAAAGAAGAGAACCTAAGCTTTAATTTGATGTGCAACATGTTTGATTTGAAGCAGGTTTACCAGAAATACAGGAGGATAAGGTAGAATATAAAACCAGTTGGCTGCAGGCCTTTTGAAAACAGCTGAATGTAACCATAATTCATCAGTGTGCTGCTAGCCACCAGAAGGGTTAAAATCAACAATGTTGGACTCTATGAAAAGGTCTGAATCTGAGGTTTACATGGAGGTGTCACTCCAGTAAATCAGATCATGCTAGCCTGAAAGACCAGGCTAAATATACAGAACAGATTTGACCTCTGACCCAGCTCTGAAAGCTGTGTGGTATTGACCACACTAAATGTCTGATTTTAAGCAGCCAGGTTGTGCTATGATGGAAAGCCAACAATTGATGGAAAGAAGAGAACCTAAGCTTTAATTTGATGTGCAACATGTTTGATTTGAAGCAGGTTTACCAGAAATACAGGAGGATAAGGTAGAATATAAAACCTGTTGGCTGCAGGCCTTTTGAAAACAGCTGAATGTAACCATAATTCATCAGTGTGCTGCTAGCCACCAGAAGGTTTAAAATGAACAATATTGGACTCTATGAAAAGGTCTGAATCTGAGCTTTAAATTGAGGTGTCACTCCAGTAAATCAGATCATGCTAGCCTGAAGGACCAGGCTAAATATACAGAACAGATTTGACCTCTGACCCAGCTCTGAAAGCTGTGTGGTATTGACCACACTAAATGTCTGATTTTAAGCAGCCAGGTTGTGCTATGATGGAAAGCCAACAATTGATGGAAAGAAGAGAACCTAAGCTTTAATTTGATGTGCAACATGTTTGATTTGAAGCAGGTTTACCAGAAATACAGGAGGATACTTTAGAATATAAAACCAGTTGGCTGCAGGCCTTTTGAAAACAGCTGAATATAACCATAATTCATCAGTGTGCTGCTAGCCACCAGAAGGGTTAAAATCAACAATGTTGGACTCTATGAAAAGGTCTGAATCTGAGGTTTACATGGAGGTATCATTCCAGTAAATCAGATCATGCTAGCCTGAAAGACCAGGCTAAATATACAGAACAGATTTGACCTCTGACCCAGCTCTGAAAGCTGTGTGGTATTGACCACACTAAATGTCTTATTTTAAGCAGCCAGCTTGTGCTATGATGGAAAGCCAACAATTGATGGAAAGAAGAGAACCTAAGCTTTAATTTGATGTGCAACATGTTTGATTTGAAGCAGGTTTACCAGAAATACAGGAGGATACTTTAGAATATAAAACCTGTTGGCTGCAGGCCTTTTGAAAACAGCTGAATATAACCATAATTCATCAGTGTGCTGCTAGCCACCAGAAGGTTTAAAATGAACAATGTTGGACTCTATGAAAAGGTCTGAATCTGAGCTTTAAATTGAGGTGTCACTCCAGTAAATCAGATCATGCTAGCCTGAAAGACCAGGCTAAATATACAGAACAGATTTGACCTCTGACCCAGCTCTGAAAGCTGTGTGGTATTGACCACACTAAATGTCTGATTTTAAGCAGCCAGGTTGTGCTATGATGGAAAGCCAATAATTGATGGAAAGAAGAGAACCTAAGCTTTAATTTGATGTGCAACATGTTTGATTTGAAGCAGGTTTACCAGAAATACAGGAGGATAAGGTAGAGTATAAAACCTGTTGGCTGCAGGCCTTTTGAAAACAGCTGAATGTAACCATAATTCATCAGTGTGCTGCTAGCCACCAGAAGGGTTAAAATCAACAATGTTGGAGTCTATGAAAAGGTCTGAATCTGAACTTTAAATTGAGGTGTCACTCCAGTAAATCAGATCATGCTAGCCTGAAAGACCAGGCTAAATATACAGAACAGATTTGACCTCTGACCCAGCTCTGAAAGCTGTGTGGTATTGACCACACTAAATGTCTGATTTTAAGCAGCCAGGTTGTGCTGTGATGGAAAGCCAACAATTGATGGAAAGAAGAGAACCTAAGCTTTAATTTGATGTGCAACATGTTTGATTTGAAGCAGGTTTACCAGAAATACAGGAGGATAAGGTAGAATATAAAACCTGTTGGCTGCAGGCCTTTTGAAAACAGCTGAATGTAACCATAATTCATCAGTGTGCTGCTAGCCACCAGAAGGGTTAAAATCAACAATGTTGGACTCTATGAAAAGGTCTGAATCTGAGGTTTACATGGAGGTATCACTCCAGTAAATCAAATCATGCTAGCCTGAAAGACCAGGCTAAATATACAGAACAGATTTGACCTCTGACCCAGCTCTGAAAGCTGTGTGGTATTGACCACACTAAATGTCTGATTTTAAGCAGCCAGGTTGTGCTATGATGGAAAGCCAACAATTGATGGAAAGAAGAGAACCTAAGCTTTAATTTGATGTGCAACATGTTTGATTTGAAGCAGGTTTACCAGAAATACAGGAGGATAAGGTAGAATATAAAACCTGTTGGCTGCAGGCCTTTTGAAAACAGCTGAATGTAACCATAATTCATCAGTGTGCTGCTAGCCACCAGAAGGGGTAAAATCAACAATGTTGGACTCTATGAAAAGGTCTGAATCTGAGCTTTAAATTGAGGTGTCACTCCAGTAAATCAGATCATGCTAGCCTGAAGGACCAGGCTAAATATACAGAACAGATTTGACCTCTGACCCAGCTCTGAAAGCTGTGTGGTATTGACCACACTAAATGTCTGATTTTAAGCAGCCAGGTTGTGCTATGATGGAAAGCCAACAATTGATGGAAAGAAGAGAACCTAAGCTTTAATTTGATGTGCAACATGTTTGATTTGAAGCAGGTTTACCAGAAATACAGGAGGATACTTTAGAATATAAAACCAGTTGGCTGCAGGCCTTTTGAAAACAGCTGAATATAACCATAATTCATCAGTGTGCTGCTAGCCACCAGAAGGGTTAAAATCAACAATGTTGGACTCTATGAAAAGGTCTGAATCTGAGGTTTACATGGAGGTATCATTCCAGTAAATCAGATCATGCTAGCCTGAAAGACCAGGCTAAATATACAGAACAGATTTGACCTCTGACCCAGCTCTGAAAGCTGTGTGGTATTGACCACACTAAATGTCTGATTTTAAGCAGCCAGCTTGTGCTATGATGGAAAGCCAACAATTGATGGAAAGAAGAGAACCTAAGCTTTAATTTGATGTGCAACATGTTTGATTTGAAGCAGGTTTACCAGAAATACAGGAGGATAAGTTAGAATATAAAACCTGTTGGCTACAGGCCTTTTGAAGACAGCTGAATGTAACCATAATTCATCAGTGTGCTGCTAGCCACCAGAAGGGTTAAAATCAACAATGTTGGACTCTATGAAAAGGTCTGAATCTGAGGTTTACATGGAGGTATCACTCCAGTAAATCAGATCATGCTAGCCTGAAAGACCAGGATAAAAATACAGAACAGATTTGACCTCTGACCCAGCTCTGAAAGCTGTGTGGTATTGACCACACTAAATGTCTGATTTTAAGCAGCCAGGTTGTGCTATGACGGAAAGCCAACAATTAATGGAAAGAAGAGAACCTAAGCTTTAATTTGATGTGCAACATGTTTGATTTGAAGCAGGTTTACCAGAAATACAGGAGGATAAGTTAGAATATAAAACCTGTTGGCTACAGGCCTTTTGAAAACAGCTGAATGTAACCATAATTCATCAGTGTGCTGCTAGCCACCAGAAGGGTTAAAATCAACAATGTTGGAGTCTATGAAAAGGTCTGAATCTGAGCTTTAAATTGAGGTGTCACTCCAGTAAATCAGATCATGCTAGCCTGAAAGACCAGGCTAAATATACAGAACAGATTTGACCTCTGACCCAGCTCTGAAATATGTGTGGTATTGACCACACTAAATGTCTGATTTTAAGCAGCCAGCTTGTGCTATGATGGAAAGCCAACAATTGTTGGAAAGAAGAGAACCTAAGCTTTAATTTGATGTGCAACATGTTTGATTTGAAGCAGGTTTACCAGAAATACAGGAGGATAAGGTAGAATATAAAACCAGTTGGCTGCAGGCCTTTTGAAAACAGCTGAATGTAACCATAATTCATCAGTGTGCTGCTAGCCACCAGAAGGGTTAAAATCAACAATGTTGGACTCTATGAAAAGGTCTGAATCTGAGGTTTACATGGAGGTGTCACTCCAGTAAATCAGATCATGCTAGCCTGAAAGACCAGGCTAAATATACAGAACAGATTTGACCTCTGACCCAGCTCTGAAAGCTGTGTGGTATTGACCACACTAAATGTCTGATTTTAAGCAGCCAGGTTGTGCTATGATGGAAAGCCAACAATTGATGGAAAGAAGAGAACCTAAGCTTTAATTTGATGTGCAACATGTTTGATTTGAAGCAGGTTTACCAGAAATACAGGAGGATAAGGTAGAATATAAAACCAGTTGGCTGCAGGCCTTTTGAAAACAGCTGAATGTAACCATAATTCATCAGTGTGCTGCTAGCCACCAGAAGGGTTAAAATCAACAATGTTGGACTCTATGAAAAGGTCTGAATCTGAGGTTTACATGGAGGTGTCACTCCAGTAAATCAGATCATGCTAGCCTGAAAGACCAGGCTAAATATACAGAACAGATTTGACCTCTGACCCAGCTCTGAAAGCTGTGTGGTATTGACCACACTAAATGTCTGATTTTAAGCAGCCAGGTTGTGCTATGATGGAAAGCCAACAATTGATGGAAAGAAGAGAACCTAAGCTTTAATTTGATGTGCAACATGTTTGATTTGAAGCAGGTTTACCAGAAATACAGGAGGATAAGGTAGAATATAAAACCTGTTGGCTGCAGGCCTTTTGAAAACAGCTGAATGTAACCATAATTCATCAGTGTGCTGCTAGCCACCAGAAGGTTTAAAATGAACAATATTGGACTCTATGAAAAGGTCTGAATCTGAGCTTTAAATTGAGGTGTCACTCCAGTAAATCAGATCATGCTAGCCTGAAGGACCATGCTAAATATACAGAACAGATTTGACCTCTGACCCAGCTCTGAAAGCTGTGTGGTATTGACCACACTAAATGTCTGATTTTAAGCAGCCAGGTTGTGCTATGATGGAAAGCCAACAATTGATGGAAAGAAGAGAACCTAAGCTTTAATTTGATGTGCAACATGTTTGATTTGAAGCAGGTTTACCAGAAATACAGGAGGATAAGGTAGAATATAAAACCTGTTGGCTGCAGGCCTTTTGAAAACAGCTGAATGTAACCATAATTCATCAGTGTGCTGCTAGCCACCAGAAGGTTTAAAATGAACAATATTGGACTCTATGAAAAGGTCTGAATCTGAGCTTTAAATTGAGGTGTCACTCCAGTAAATCAGATCATGCTAGCCTGAAGGACCAGGCTAAATATACAGAACAGATTTGACCTCTGACCCAGCTCTGAAAGCTGTGTGGTATTGACCACACTAAATGTCTGATTTTAAGCAGCCAGGTTGTGCTATGATGGAAAGCCAACAATTGATGGAAAGAAGAGAACCTAAGCTTTAATTTGATGTGCAACATGTTTGATTTGAAGCAGGTTTACCAGAAATACAGGAGGATACTTTAGAATATAAAACCTGTTGGCTGCAGGCCTTTTGAAAACAGCTGAATGTAACCATAATTCATCAGTGTGCTGCTAGCCACCAGAAGGTTTAAAATGAACAATGTTGGACTCTATGAAAAGGTCTGAATCTGAGCTTTAAATTGAGGTGTCACTCCAGTAAATCAGATCATGCTAGCCTGAAAGACCAGGCTAAATATACAGAACAGATTTGACCTCTGACCCAGCTCTGAAAGCTGTGTGGTATTGACCACACTAAATGTCTGATTTTAAGCAGCCAGGTTGTGCTATGATGGAAAGCCAATAATTGATGGAAAGAAGAGAACCTAAGCTTTAATTTGATGTGCAACATGTTTGATTTGAAGCAGGTTTACCAGAAATACAGGAGGATAAGGTAGAGTATAAAACCTGTTGGCTGCAGGCCTTTTGAAAACAGCTGAATGTAACCATAATTCATCAGTGTGCTGCTAGCCACCAGAAGGGTTAAAATCAACAATGTTGGAGTCTATGAAAAGGTCTGAATCTGAACTTTAAATTGAGGTGTCACTCCAGTAAATCAGATCATGCTAGCCTGAAAGACCAGGCTAAATATACAGAACAGATTTGACCTCTGACCCAGCTCTGAAAGCTGTGTGGTATTGACCACACTAAATGTCTGATTTTAAGCAGCCAGGTTGTGCTTTGATGGAAAGCCAACAACTGATGGAAAGAAGAGAACCTAAGCTTTAATTTGATGTGCAACATGTTTGATTTGAAGCAGGTTTACCAGAAATACAGGAGGATACTTTAGAATATAAAACCAGTTGGCTGCAGGCCTTTTGAAAACAGCTGAATATAACCATAATTCATCAGTGTGCTGCTAGCCACCAGAAGGGTTAAAATCAACAATGTTGGACTCTATGAAAAGGTCTGAATCTGAGGTTTACATGGAGGTATCACTCCAGTAAATCAGATCATGCTAGCCTGAAAGACCAGGCTAAATATACAGAACAGATTTGACCTCTGACCCAGCTCTGAAAGCTGTGTGGTATTGACCACACTAAATGTCTGATTTTAAGCAACCAGGTTGTGCTATGATGGAAAGCCAACAATTGATGGAAAGAAGAGAACCTAAGCTTTAATTTGATGTGCAACATGTTTGATTTGAAGCAGGTTTACCAGAAATACAGGAGGATAAGTTAGAATATAAAACCTGTTGGCTGCAGGCCTTTTGAAAACAGCTGAATGTAACCATAATTCATCAGTGTGCTGCTAGCCACCAGAAGGGTTAAAATGAACAATGTTGGAGTCTATGAAAAGGTCTGAATCTGAGCTTTAAATTGAGGTGTCACTCCAGTAAATCAGATCATGCTAGCCTGAAGGACCAGGCTAAATATACAGAACAGATTTGACCTCTGACCCAGCTCTGAAAGCTGTGTGGTATTGACCACACTAAATGTCTGATTTTAAGCAGCCAGGTTCTTCTATGATGGAAAGCCAACAATTGATGGAAAGAAGAGAACCTAAGCTTTAATTTGATGTGCAACATGTTTGATTTGAAGCAGGTTTACCAGAAATACAGGAGGATACTTTAGAATATAAAACCAGTTGGCTGCAGGCCTTTTGAAAACAGCTGAATATAACCATAATTCATCAGTGTGCTGCTAGCCACCAGAAGGGTTAAAATCAACAATGTTGGACTCTATGAAAAGGTCTGAATCTGAGGTTTACATGGAGGTATCATTCCAGTAAATCAGATCATGCTAGCCTGAAAGACCAGGCTAAATATACAGAACAGATTTGACCTCTGACCCAGCTCTGAAAGCTGTGTGGTATTGACCACACTAAATGTCTGATTTTAAGCAGCCAGCTTGTGCTATGATGGAAAGCCAACAATTGATGGAAAGAAGAGAACCTAAGCTTTAATTTGATGTGCAACATGTTTGATTTGAAGCAGGTTTACCAGAAATACAGGAGGATAAGTTAGAATATAAAACCTGTTGGCTACAGGCCTTTTGAAAACAGCTGAATGTAACCATAATTCATCAGTGTGCTGCTAGCCACCAGAAGGGTTAAAATCAACAATGTTGGAGTCTATGAAAAGGTCTGAATCTGAGCTTTAAATTGAGGTGTCACTCCAGTAAATCAGATCATGCTAGCCTGAAAGACCAGGCTAAATATACAGAACAGATTTGACCTCTGACCCAGCTCTGAAAGCTGTGTGGTATTGACCACACTAAATGTCTGATTTTAAGCAGCCAGCTTGTGCTATGATGGAAAGCCAACAATTGTTGGAAAGAAGAGAACCTAAGCTTTAATTTGATGTGCAACATGTTTGATTTGAAGCAGGTTTACCAGAAATACAGGAGGATAAGGTAGAATATAAAACCAGTTGGCTGCAGGCCTTTTGAAAACAGCTGAATGTAACCATAATTCATCAGTGTGCTGCTAGCCACCAGAAGGGTTAAAATCAACAATGTTGGACTCTATGAAAAGGTCTGAATCTGAGGTTTACATGGAGGTATCACTCCAGTAAATCAGATCATGCTAGCCTGAAAGACCAGGCTAAATATACAGAACAGATTTGACCTCTGACCCAGCTCTGAAAGCTGTGTGGTATTGACCACACTAAATGTCTGATTTTAAGCAGCCAGGTTGTGCTAGGATGGAAAGCCAACAATTGATGGAAAGAAGAGAACCTAAGCTTTAATTTGATGTGCAACATGTTTGATTTGAAGCAGGTTTACCAGAAATACAGGAGGATAAGTTAGAATATAAAACCTGTTGGCTGCAGGCCTTTTGAAAACAGCTGAATGTAACCATAATTCATCAGTGTGCTGCTAGCCACCAGAAGGGTTAAAATCAACAATGTTGGACTCTATGAAAAGGTCTGAATCTGAGGTTTACATGGAGGTATCACTCCAGTAAATCAGATCATGCTAGCCTGAAAGACCAGGCTAAATATACAGAACAGATTTGACCTCTGACCCAGCTCTGAAAGTTGTGTGGTATTGACCACACTAAATGTCTGATTTTAAGCAGCCAGCTTGTGCTATGATGGAAAGCCAACAATTGATGGAAAGAAGAGAACCTAAGCTTTAATTTGATGCGCAACATGTTTGATTTGAAGCAGGTTTACCAGAAATACAGGAGGATAAGTTAGAATATAAAACCTGTTGGCTACAGGCCTTTTAAAAACAGCTGAATATAACCATAATTCATCAGTGTGCTGCTAGCCACCAGAAGGTTTAAAATGAACAATATTGGACTCTATGAAAAGGTCTGAATCTGAGTTTTAAATTGAGGTGTTACTCCAGTAAATCAGATCATGCTAGCCTGAAAGACCAGGCTAAATATATAGAACAGATTTGACCTCTGACCCAGCTCTGAAAGCTGTGTGGTATTGACCACACTAAATGTCTGATTTTAAGCAGCCAGCTTGTGCTATGATGGAAAGCCAACAATTGTTGGAAAGAAGAGAACCTAAGCTTTAATTTGATGTGCAACATGTTTGATTTGAAGCAGGTTTACCAGAAATACAGGAGGATAAGGTAGAATATAAAACCAGTTGGCTGCAGGCCTTTTGAAAACAGCTGAATGTAACCATAATTCATCAGTGTGCTGCTAGCCACCAGAAGGGTTAAAATCAACAATGTTGGAGTCTATGAAAAGGTCTGAATCTGAGGTTTACATGGAGGTATCACTCCAGTAAATCAGATCATGCTAGCCTGAAAGACCAGGCTAAATATACAGAACAGATTTGACCTCTGACCCAGCTCTGAAAGCTGTGTGGTATTGACCACACTAAATGTCTGATTTTAAGCAGCCAGCTTGTGCTATGATGGAAAGCCAACAATTGTTGGAAAGAAGAGAACCTAAGCTTTAATTTGATGTGCAACATGTTTGATTTGAAGCAGGTTTACCAGAAATACAGGAGGATAAGGTAGAATATAAAACCAGTTGGCTGCAGGCCTTTTGAAAACAGCTGAATGTAACCATAATTCATCAGTGTGCTGCTAGCCACCAGAAGGGTTAAAATCAACAATGTTGGACTCTATGAAAAGGTCTGAATCTGAGGTTTACATGGAGGTATCACTCCAGTAAATCAGATCATGCTAGCCTGAAAGACCAGGCTAAATATACAGAACAGATTTGACCTCTGACCCAGCTCTGAAAGTTGTGTGGTATTGACCACACTAAATGTCTGATTTTAAGCAGCCAGGTTGTGCTATGATGGAAAGCCAACAATTGATGGAAAGAAGAGAACCTAAGCTTTAATTTGATGCGCAACATGTTTGATTTGAAGCAGGTTTACCAGAAATACAGGAGGATAAGTTAGAATATAAAACCTTTTGGCTGCAGGCCTTTTGAAAACAGCTGAATGTAACCATAATTCATCAGTGTGCTGCTAGCCACCAGAAGGGTTAAAATCAACAATGTTGGACTCTATGAAAAGGTCTGAATCTGAGCTTTAAATTGAGGTGTCATTCCAGTAAATCAGATCATGCTAGCCTGAAGGACCAGGCTAAATATACAGAACAGATTTGACCTCTGACCCAGCTCTGAAAGCTGTGTGGTATTGACCACACTAAATGTCTGATTTTAAGCAGCCAGGTTGTGCTATGATGGAAAGCCAACAATTGATGGAAAGAAGAGAACCTAAGCTTTAATTTGATGTGCAACATGTTCGATTTGAAGCAGGTTTACCAGAAATACAGGAGGATACTTTAGAATATAAAACCAGTTGGCTGCAGGCCTTTTGAAAACAGCTGGATGTAACCATAATTCATCAGTGTGCTGCTAGCCACCAGAAGGGTTAAAATCAACAATGTTGGACTCTATGAAAAGGTCTGAATCTGAGGTTTACATGGAGGTATCATTCCAGTAAATCAGATCATGCTAGCCTGAAAGACCAGGCTAAATATACAGAACAGATTTGACCTCTGACCCAGCTCTGAAAGCTGTGTGGTATTGACCACACTAAATGTCTGATTTTAAGCAGCCAGGTTGTGCTAGGATGGAAAGCCAACAATTGATGGAAAGAAGAGAACCTAAGCTTTAATTTGATGTGCAACATGTTTGATTTGAAGCAGGTTTACCAGAAATACAGGAGGATAAGTTAGAATATAAAACCAGTTGGCTACAGGCCTTTTGAAAACAGCTGAATGTAACCATAATTCATCAATGTGCTGCTAGCCACCAGAAGGAGTAAAATCAACAATGTTGGACTCTATGAAAAGGTCTGAATCTGAGCTTTAAATTGAGGTGTCACTCCAGTAAATCAGATCATGCTAGCCTGAAAGACCAGGCTAAATATACAGAACAGATTTGACCTCTGACCCAGCTCTGAAAGCTGTGTGGTATTGACCACACTAAATGTCTGATTTTAAGCAGCCAGGTTGTGATAGGATGGAAAGCCAACAATTGTTGGAAAGAAGAGAACCTAAGCTTTAATTTGATGTGCAACATGTTTGATTTGAAGCAGGTTTACCAGAAATACAGGAGGATAAGTTAGAATATAAAACCAGTTGGCTGCAGGCCTTTTGAAAACAGCTGAATGTAACCATAATTCATCAGTGTGCTGCTAGCCACCAGAAGGGTTAAAATCAACAATGTTGGACTCTATGAAAAGGTCTGAATCTGAGGTTTACATGGAGGTATCACTCCAGTAAATCAGATCATGCTAGCCTGAAGGACCAGGCTAAATATACAGAACAGATTTGACCTCTGACCCAGCTCTGAAAGTTGTGTGGTATTGACCACACTAAATGTCTGATTTTAAGCAGCCAGCTTGTGCTATGATGGAAAGCCAACAATTGATGGAAAGAAGAGAACCTAAGCTTTAATTTGATGCGCAACATGTTTGATTTGAAGCAGGTTTACCAGAAATACAGGAGGATAAGTTAGAATATAAAACCTGTTGGCTACAGGCCTTTTAAAAACAGCTGAATATAACCATAATTCATCAGTGTGCTGCTAGCCACCAGAAGGTTTAAAATGAACAATATTGGACTCTATGAAAAGGTCTGAATCTGAGTTTTAAATTGAGGTGTCACTCCAGTAAATCAGATCATGCTAGCCTGAAAGACCAGGCTAAATATATAGAACAGATTTGACCTCTGACCCAGCTCTGAAAGCTGTGTGGTATTGACCACACTAAATGTCTGATTTTAAGCAGCCAGCTTGTGCTATGATGGAAAGCCAACAATTGTTGGAAAGAAGAGAACCTAAGCTTTAATTTGATGTGCAACATGTTTGATTTGAAGCAGGTTTACCAGAAATACAGGAGGATAAGGTAGAATATAAAACCAGTTGGCTGCAGGCCTTTTGAAAACAGCTGAATGTAACCATAATTCATCAGTGTGCTGCTAGCCACCAGAAGGGTTAAAATCAACAATGTTGGAGTCTATGAAAAGGTCTGAATCTGAGGTTTACATGGAGGTATCACTCCAGTAAATCAGATCATGCTAGCCTGAAAGACCAGGCTAAATATACAGAACAGATTTGACCTCTGACCCAGCTCTGAAAGCTGTGTGGTATTGACCACACTAAATGTCTGATTTTAAGCAGCCAGCTTGTGCTATGATGGAAAGCCAACAATTGTTGGAAAGAAGAGAACCTAAGCTTTAATTTGATGTGCAACATGTTTGATTTGAAGCAGGTTTACCAGAAATACAGGAGGATAAGGTAGAATATAAAACCAGTTGGCTGCAGGCCTTTTGAAAACAGCTGAATGTAACCATAATTCATCAGTGTGCTGCTAGCCACCAGAAGGGTTAAAATCAACAATGTTGGACTCTATGAAAAGGTCTGAATCTGAGGTTTACATGGAGGTATCATTCCAGTAAATCAGATCATGCTAGCCTGAAGGACCAGGCTAAATATACAGAACAGATTTGACCTCTGACCCAGCTCTGAAAGTTGTGTGGTATTGACCACACTAAATGTCTGATTTTAAGCAGCCAGCTTGTGCTATGATGGAAAGCCAACAATTGATGGAAAGAAGAGAACCTAAGCTTTAATTTGATGCGCAACATGTTTGATTTGAAGCAGGTTTACCAGAAATACAGGAGGATAAGTTAGAATATAAAACCTGTTGGCTACAGGCCTTTTAAAAACAGCTGAATATAACCATAATTCATCAGTGTGCTGCTAGCCACCAGAAGGTTTAAAATGAACAATATTGGACTCTATGAAAAGGTCTGAATCTGAGTTTTAAATTGAGGTGTCACTCCAGTAAATCAGATCATGCTAGCCTGAAAGACCAGGCTAAATATATAGAACAGATTTGACCTCTGACCCAGCTCTGAAAGCTGTGTGGTATTGACCACACTAAATGTCTGATTTTAAGCAGCCAGCTTGTGCTATGATGGAAAGCCAACAATTGTTGGAAAGAAGAGAACCTAAGCTTTAATTTGATGTGCAACATGTTTGATTTGAAGCAGGTTTACCAGAAATACAGGAGGATAAGGTAGAATATAAAACCAGTTGGCTGCAGGCCTTTTGAAAACAGCTGAATGTAACCATAATTCATCAGTGTGCTGCTAGCCACCAGAAGGGTTAAAATCAACAATGTTGGAGTCTATGAAAAGGTCTGAATCTGAGGTTTACATGGAGGTATCACTCCAGTAAATCAGATCATGCTAGCCTGAAAGACCAGGCTAAATATACAGAACAGATTTGACCTCTGACCCAGCTCTGAAAGCTGTGTGGTATTGACCACACTAAATGTCTGATTTTAAGCAGCCAGCTTGTGCTATGATGGAAAGCCAACAATTGTTGGAAAGAAGAGAACCTAAGCTTTAATTTGATGTGCAACATGTTTGATTTGAAGCAGGTTTACCAGAAATACAGGAGGATAAGGTAGAATATAAAACCAGTTGGCTGCAGGCCTTTTGAAAACAGCTGAATGTAACCATAATTCATCAGTGTGCTGCTAGC
Source organism: Centroberyx gerrardi (assembly GCF_048128805.1). Classification (NCBI taxonomy): domain Eukaryota; kingdom Metazoa; phylum Chordata; class Actinopteri; order Beryciformes; family Berycidae; genus Centroberyx; species Centroberyx gerrardi. Next base: position 816,450 of record NC_136004.1, on the reverse strand, counting down.
CACCAGAAGGGTTAAAATCAACAATGTTGGACTCTATGAAAAGGTCTGAATCTGAGGTTTACATGGAGGTATCATTCCAGTAAATCAGATCATGCTAGCCTGAAAGACCAGGCTAAATATACAGAACAGATTTGACCTCTGACCCAGCTCTGAAAGCTGTGTGGTATTGACCACACTAAATGTCTGATTTTAAGCAGCCAGGTTGTGCTAGGATGGAAAGCCAACAATTGATGGAAAGAAGAGAACCTAAGCTTTAATTTGATGTGCAACATGTTTGATTTGAAGCAGGTTTACCAGAAATACAGGAGGATAAGTTAGAATATAAAACCAGTTGGCTACAGGCCTTTTGAAAACAGCTGAATGTAACCATAATTCATCAGTGTGCTGCTAGCCACCAGAAGGAGTAAAATCAACAATGTTGGAGTCTATGAAAAGGTCTGAATCTGAGGTTTACATGGAGGTATCACTCCAGTAAATCAGATCATGCTAGCCTGAAAGACCAGGCTAAATATACAGAACAGATTTGACCTCTGACCCAGCTCTGAAAGCTGTGTGGTATTGACCACACTAAATGTCTGATTTTAAGCAGCCAGCTTGTGCTATGATGGAAAGCCAACAATTGTTGGAAAGAAGAGAACCTAAGCTTTAATTTGATGTGCAACATGTTTGATTTGAAGCAGGTTTACCAGAAATACAGGAGGATAAGGTAGAATATAAAACCAGTTGGCTGCAGGCCTTTTGAAAACAGCTGAATGTAACCATAATTCATCAGTGTGCTGCTAGCCACCAGAAGGGTTAAAATCAACAATGTTGGACTCTATGAAAAGGTCTGAATCTGAGGTTTACATGGAGGTATCACTCCAGTAAATCAGATCATGCTAGCCTGAAAGACCAGGCTAAATATACAGAACAGATTTGACCTCTGACCCAGCTCTGAAAGTTGTGTGGTATTGACCACACTAAATGTCTGATTTTAAGCAGCCAGGTTGTGCTATGATGGAAAGCCAACAATTGATGGAAAGAAGAGAACCTAAGCTTTAATTTGATGCGCAACATGTTTGATTTGAAGCAGGTTTACCAGAAATACAGGAGGATAAGTTAGAATATAAAACCTTTTGGCTGCAGGCCTTTTGAAAACAGCTGAATGTAACCATAATTCATCAGTGTGCTGCTAGCCACCAGAAGGGTTAAAATCAACAATGTTGGACTCTATGAAAAGGTCTGAATCTGAGCTTTAAATTGAGGTGTCATTCCAGTAAATCAGATCATGCTAGCCTGAAGGACCAGGCTAAATATACAGAACAGATTTGACCTCTGACCCAGCTCTGAAAGCTGTGTGGTATTGACCACACTAAATGTCTGATTTTAAGCAGCCAGGTTGTGCTATGATGGAAAGCCAACAATTGATGGAAAGAAGAGAACCTAAGCTTTAATTTGATGTGCAACATGTTCGATTTGAAGCAGGTTTACCAGAAATACAGGAGGATACTTTAGAATATAAAACCAGTTGGCTGCAGGCCTTTTGAAAACAGCTGAATGTAACCATAATTCATCAGTGTGCTGCTAGCCACCAGAAGGGTTAAAATCAACAATGTTGGACTCTATGAAAAGGTCTGAATCTGAGGTTTACATGGAGGTATCATTCCAGTAAATCAGATCATGCTAGCCTGAAAGACCAGGCTAAATATACAGAACAGATTTGACCTCTGACCCAGCTCTGAAAGCTGTGTGGTATTGACCACACTAAATGTCTGATTTTAAGCAGCCAGGTTGTGCTAGGATGGAAAGCCAACAATTGATGGAAAGAAGAGAACCTAAGCTTTAATTTGATGTGCAACATGTTTGATTTGAAGCAGGTTTACCAGAAATACAGGAGGATAAGTTAGAATATAAAACCAGTTGGCTACAGGCCTTTTGAAAACAGCTGAATGTAACCATAATTCATCAGTGTGCTGCTAGCCACCAGAAGGAGTAAAATCAACAATGTTGGACTCTATGAAAAGGTCTGAATCTGAGCTTTAAATTGAGGTGTCACTCCAGTAAATCAGATCATGCTAGCCTGAAAGACCAGGCTAAATATACAGAACAGATTTGACCTCTGACCCAGCTCTGAAAGCTGTGTGGTATTGACCACACTAAATGTCTGATTTTAAGCAGCCAGGTTGTGATAGGATGGAAAGCCAACAATTGTTGGAAAGAAGAGAACCTAAGCTTTAATTTGATGTGCAACATGTTTGATTTGAAGCAGGTTTACCAGAAATACAGGAGGATAAGTTAGAATATAAAACCAGTTGGCTGCAGGCCTTTTGAAAACAGCTGAATGTAACCATAATTCATCAGTGTGCTGCTAGCCACCAGAAGGGTTAAAATCAACAATGTTGGACTCTATGAAAAGGTCTGAATCTGAGGTTTACATGGAGGTATCACTCCAGTAAATCAGATCATGCTAGCCTGAAGGACCAGGCTAAATATACAGAACAGATTTGACCTCTGACCCAGCTCTGAAAGCTGTGTCGTATTGACCACACTAAATGTCTGATTTTAAGCAGCCAGGTTGTGCTATGATGGAAAGCCAACAATTGATGGAAAGAAGAGAACCTAAGCTTTAATTTGATGTGCAACATGTTTGATTTGAAGCAGGTTTACCAGAAATACAGGAGGATACTTTAGAATATAAAACCAGTTGGCTGCAGGCCTTTTGAAAACAGCTGAATGTAACCATAATTCATCAGTGTGCTGCTAGCCACCAGAAGGGTTAAAATCAACAATGTTGGACTCTATGAAAAGGTCTGAATCTGAGGTTTACATGGAGGTATCATTCCAGTAAATCAGATCATGCTAGCCTGAAAGACCAGGCTAAATATACAGAACAGATTTGACCTCTGACCCAGCTCTGAAAGCTGTGTGGTATTGACCACACTAAATGTCTGATTTTAAGCAGCCAGCTTGTGCTATGATGGAAAGCCAACAATTGATGGAAAGAAGAGAACCTAAGCTTTAATTTGATGTGCAACATGTTTGATTTGAAGCAGGTTTACCAGAAATACAGGAGGATAAGTTAGAATATAAAACCTGTTGGCTACAGGCCTTTTGAAAACAGCTGAATGTAACCATAATTCATCAGTGTGCTGCTAGCCACCAGAAGGGTTAAAATCAACAATGTTGGAGTCTATGAAAAGGTCTGAATCTGAGCTTTAAATTGAGGTGTCACTCCAGTAAATCAGATCATGCTAGCCTGAAAGACCAGGCTAAATATACAGAACAGATTTGACCTCTGACCCAGCTCTGAAAGCTGTGTGGTATTGACCACACTAAATGTCTGATTTTAAGCAGCCAGCTTGTGCTATGATGGAAAGCCAACAATTGTTGGAAAGAAGAGAACCTAAGCTTTAATTTGATGTGCAACATGTTTGATTTGAAGCAGGTTTACCAGAAATACAGGAGGATAAGGTAGAATATAAAACCAGTTGGCTGCAGGCCTTTTGAAAACAGCTGAATGTAACCATAATTCATCAGTGTGCTGCTAGCCACCAGAAGGGTTAAAATCAACAATGTTGGACTCTATGAAAAGGTCTGAATCTGAGGTTTACATGGAGGTATCACTCCAGTAAATCAGATCATGCTAGCCTGAAAGACCAGGCTAAATATACAGAACAGATTTGACCTCTGACCCAGCTCTGAAAGCTGTGTGGTATTGACCACACTAAATGTCTGATTTTAAGCAGCCAGGTTGTGCTAGGATGGAAAGCCAACAATTGATGGAAAGAAGAGAACCTAAGCTTTAATTTGATGTGCAACATGTTTGATTTGAAGCAGGTTTACCAGAAATACAGGAGGATAAGTTAGAATATAAAACCTGTTGGCTGCAGGCCTTTTGAAAACAGCTGAATGTAACCATAATTCATCAGTGTGCTGCTAGCCACCAGAAGGGTTAAAATCAACAATGTTGGACTCTATGAAAAGGTCTGAATCTGAGGTTTACATGGAGGTATCACTCCAGTAAATCAGATCATGCTAGCCTGAAAGACCAGGCTAAATATACAGAACAGATTTGACCTCTGACCCAGCTCTGAAAGTTGTGTGGTATTGACCACACTAAATGTCTGATTTTAAGCAGCCAGGTTGTGCTATGATGGAAAGCCAACAATTGATGGAAAGAAGAGAACCTAAGCTTTAATTTGATGCGCAACATGTTTGATTTGAAGCAGGTTTACCAGAAATACAGGAGGATAAGTTAGAATATAAAACCTTTTGGCTGCAGGCCTTTTGAAAACAGCTGAATGTAACCATAATTCATCAGTGTGCTGCTAGCCACCAGAAGGGTTAAAATCAACAATGTTGGACTCTATGAAAAGGTCTGAATCTGAGCTTTAAATTGAGGTGTCATTCCAGTAAATCAGATCATGCTAGCCTGAAGGACCAGGCTAAATATACAGAACAGATTTGACCTCTGACCCAGCTCTGAAAGCTGTGTGGTATTGACCACACTAAATGTCTGATTTTAAGCAGCCAGGTTGTGCTATGATGGAAAGCCAACAATTGATGGAAAGAAGAGAACCTAAGCTTTAATTTGATGTGCAACATGTTCGATTTGAAGCAGGTTTACCAGAAATACAGGAGGATACTTTAGAATATAAAACCAGTTGGCTGCAGGCCTTTTGAAAACAGCTGAATGTAACCATAATTCATCAGTGTGCTGCTAGCCACCAGAAGGGTTAAAATCAACAATGTTGGACTCTATGAAAAGGTCTGAATCTGAGGTTTACATGGAGGTATCATTCCAGTAAATCAGATCATGCTAGCCTGAAAGACCAGGCTAAATATACAGAACAGATTTGACCTCTGACCCAGCTCTGAAAGCTGTGTGGTATTGACCACACTAAATGTCTGATTTTAAGCAGCCAGGTTGTGCTAGGATGGAAAGCCAACAATTGATGGAAAGAAGAGAACCTAAGCTTTAATTTGATGTGCAACATGTTTGATTTGAAGCAGGTTTACCAGAAATACAGGAGGATAAGTTAGAATATAAAACCAGTTGGCTACAGGCCTTTTGAAAACAGCTGAATGTAACCATAATTCATCAGTGTGCTGCTAGCCACCAGAAGGAGTAAAATCAACAATGTTGGACTCTATGAAAAGGTCTGAATCTGAGCTTTAAATTGAGGTGTCACTCCAGTAAATCAGATCATGCTAGCCTGAAAGACCAGGCTAAATATACAGAACAGATTTGACCTCTGACCCAGCTCTGAAAGCTGTGTGGTATTGACCACACTAAATGTCTGATTTTAAGCAGCCAGGTTGTGATAGGATGGAAAGCCAACAATTGTTGGAAAGAAGAGAACCTAAGCTTTAATTTGATGTGCAACATGTTTGATTTGAAGCAGGTTTACCAGAAATACAGGAGGATAAGTTAGAATATAAAACCAGTTGGCTGCAGGCCTTTTGAAAACAGCTGAATGTAACCATAATTCATCAGTGTGCTGCTAGCCACCAGAAGGGTTAAAATCAACAATGTTGGACTCTATGAAAAGGTCTGAATCTGAGGTTTACATGGAGGTATCACTCCAGTAAATCAGATCATGCTAGCCTGAAGGACCAGGCTAAATATACAGAACAGATTTGACCTCTGACCCAGCTCTGAAAGCTGTGTCGTATTGACCACACTAAATGTCTGATTTTAAGCAGCCAGGTTGTGCTATGATGGAAAGCCAACAATTGATGGAAAGAAGAGAACCTAAGCTTTAATTTGATGTGCAACATGTTCGATTTGAAGCAGGTTTACCAGAAATACAGGAGGATACTTTAGAATATAAAACCAGTTGGCTGCAGGCCTTTTGAAAACAGCTGAATGTAACCATAATTCATCAGTGTGCTGCTAGCCACCAGAAGGGTTAAAATCAACAATGTTGGACTCTATGAAAAGGTCTGAATCTGAGGTTTACATGGAGGTATCATTCCAGTAAATCAGATCATGCTAGCCTGAAAGACCAGGCTAAATATACAGAACAGATTTGACCTCTGACCCAGCTCTGAAAGCTGTGTGGTATTGACCACACTAAATGTCTGATTTTAAGCAGCCAGGTTGTGCTAGGATGGAAAGCCAACAATTGATGGAAAGAAGAGAACCTAAGCTTTAATTTGATGTGCAACATGTTTGATTTGAAGCAGGTTTACCAGAAATACAGGAGGATAAGTTAGAATATAAAACCAGTTGGCTACAGGCCTTTTGAAAACAGCTGAATGTAACCATAATTCATCAGTGTGCTGCTAGCCACCAGAAGGAGTAAAATCAACAATGTTGGACTCTATGAAAAGGTCTGAATCTGAGCTTTAAATTGAGGTGTCACTCCAGTAAATCAGATCATGCTAGCCTGAAAGACCAGGCTAAATATACAGAACAGATTTGACCTCTGACCCAGCTCTGAAAGCTGTGTGGTATTGACCACACTAAATGTCTGATTTTAAGCAGCCAGGTTGTGATAGGATGGAAAGCCAACAATTGTTGGAAAGAAGAGAACCTAAGCTTTAATTTGATGTGCAACATGTTTGATTTGAAGCAGGTTTACCAGAAATACAGGAGGATAAGTTAGAATATAAAACCAGTTGGCTGCAGGCCTTTTGAAAACAGCTGAATGTAACCATAATTCATCAGTGTGCTGCTAGCCACCAGAAGGGTTAAAATCAACAATGTTGGACTCTATGAAAAGGTCTGAATCTGAGGTTTACATGGAGGTATCACTCCAGTAAATCAGATCATGCTAGCCTGAAGGACCAGGCTAAATATACAGAACAGATTTGACCTCTGACCCAGCTCTGAAAGTTGTGTGGTATTGACCACACTAAATGTCTGATTTTAAGCAGCCAGCTTGTGCTATGATGGAAAGCCAACAATTGATGGAAAGAAGAGAACCTAAGCTTTAATTTGATGCGCAACATGTTTGATTTGAAGCAGGTTTACCAGAAATACAGGAGGATAAGTTAGAATATAAAACCTGTTGGCTACAGGCCTTTTAAAAACAGCTGAATATAACCATAATTCATCAGTGTGCTGCTAGCCACCAGAAGGTTTAAAATGAACAATATTGGACTCTATGAAAAGGTCTGAATCTGAGTTTTAAATTGAGGTGTCACTCCAGTAAATCAGATCATGCTAGCCTGAAAGACCAGGCTAAATATATAGAACAGATTTGACCTCTGACCCAGCTCTGAAAGCTGTGTGGTATTGACCACACTAAATGTCTGATTTTAAGCAGCCAGCTTGTGCTATGATGGAAAGCCAACAATTGTTGGAAAGAAGAGAACCTAAGCTTTAATTTGATGTGCAACATGTTTGATTTGAAGCAGGTTTACCAGAAATACAGGAGGATAAGGTAGAATATAAAACCAGTTGGCTGCAGGCCTTTTGAAAACAGCTGAATGTAACCATAATTCATCAGTGTGCTGCTAGCCACCAGAAGGGTTAAAATCAACAATGTTGGAGTCTATGAAAAGGTCTGAATCTGAGGTTTACATGGAGGTATCACTCCAGTAAATCAGATCATGCTAGCCTGAAAGACCAGGCTAAATATACAGAACAGATTTGACCTCTGACCCAGCTCTGAAAGCTGTGTGGTATTGACCACACTAAATGTCTGATTTTAAGCAGCCAGCTTGTGCTATGATGGAAAGCCAACAATTGTTGGAAAGAAGAGAACCTAAGCTTTAATTTGATGTGCAACATGTTTGATTTGAAGCAGGTTTACCAGAAATACAGGAGGATAAGGTAGAATATAAAACCAGTTGGCTGCAGGCCTTTTGAAAACAGCTGAATGTAACCATAATTCATCAGTGTGCTGCTAGCCACCAGAAGGGTTAAAATCAACAATGTTGGACTCTATGAAAAGGTCTGAATCTGAGGTTTACATGGAGGTATCACTCCAGTAAATCAGATCATGCTAGCCTGAAAGACCAGGCTAAATATACAGAACAGATTTGACCTCTGACCCAGCTCTGAAAGTTGTGTGGTATTGACCACACTAAATGTCTGATTTTAAGCAGCCAGGTTGTGCTATGATGGAAAGCCAACAATTGATGGAAAGAAGAGAACCTAAGCTTTAATTTGATGCGCAACATGTTTGATTTGAAGCAGGTTTACCAGAAATACAGGAGGATAAGTTAGAATATAAAACCTTTTGGCTGCAGGCCTTTTGAAAACAGCTGAATGTAACCATAATTCATCAGTGTGCTGCTAGCCACCAGAAGGGTTAAAATCAACAATGTTGGACTCTATGAAAAGGTCTGAATCTGAGCTTTAAATTGAGATGTCATTCCAGTAAATCAGATCATGCTAGCCTGAAGGACCAGGCTAAATATACAGAACAGATTTGACCTCTGACCCAGCTCTGAAAGCTGTGTGGTATTGACCACACTAAATGTCTGATTTTAAGCAGCCAGGTTGTGCTATGATGGAAAGCCAACAATTGATGGAAAGAAGAGAACCTAAGCTTTAATTTGATGTGCAACATGTTCGATTTGAAGCAGGTTTACCAGAAATACAGGAGGATACTTTAGAATATAAAACCAGTTGGCTGCAGGCCTTTTGAAAACAGCTGAATGTAACCATAATTCATCAGTGTGCTGCTAGCCACCAGAAGGGTTAAAATCAACAATGTTGGACTCTATGAAAAGGTCTGAATCTGAGGTTTACATGGAGGTATCATTCCAGTAAATCAGATCATGCTAGCCTGAAAGACCAGGCTAAATATACAGAACAGATTTGACCTCTGACCCAGCTCTGAAAGCTGTGTGGTATTGACCAAACTAAATGTCTGATTTTAAGCAGCCAGGTTGTGCTAGGATGGAAAGCCAACAATTGATGGAAAGAAGAGAACCTAAGCTTTAATTTGATGTGCAACATGTTTGATTTGAAGCAGGTTTACCAGAAATACAGGAGGATAAGTTAGAATATAAAACCAGTTGGCTACAGGCCTTTTGAAAACAGCTGAATGTAACCATAATTCATCAGTGTGCTGCTAGCCACCAGAAGGAGTAAAATCAACAATGTTGGAGTCTATGAAAAGGTCTGAATCTGAGGTTTACATGGAGGTATCACTCCAGTAAATCAGATCATGCTAGCCTGAAAGACCAGGCTAAATATACAGAACAGATTTGACCTCTGACCCAGCTCTGAAAGCTGTGTGGTATTGACCACACTAAATGTCTGATTTTAAGCAGCCAGCTTGTGCTATGATGGAAAGCCAACAATTGTTGGAAAGAAGAGAACCTAAGCTTTAATTTGATGTGCAACATGTTTGATTTGAAGCAGGTTTACCAGAAATACAGGAGGATAAGGTAGAATATAAAACCAGTTGGCTGCAGGCCTTTTGAAAACAGCTGAATGTAACCATAATTCATCAGTGTGCTGCTAGCCACCAGAAGGGTTAAAATCAACAATGTTGGACTCTATGAAAAGGTCTGAATCTGAGGTTTACATGGAGGTATCACTCCAGTAAATCAGATCATGCTAGCCTGAAAGACCAGGCTAAATATACAGAACAGATTTGACCTCTGACCCAGCTCTGAAAGTTGTGTGGTATTGACCACACTAAATGTCTGATTTTAAGCAGCCAGGTTGTGCTATGATGGAAAGCCAACAATTGATGGAAAGAAGAGAACCTAAGCTTTAATTTGATGCGCAACATGTTTGATTTGAAGCAGGTTTACCAGAAATACAGGAGGATAAGTTAGAATATAAAACCTTTTGGCTGCAGGCCTTTTGAAAACAGCTGAATGTAACCATAATTCATCAGTGTGCTGCTAGCCACCAGAAGGGTTAAAATCAACAATGTTGGACTCTATGAAAAGGTCTGAATCTGAGCTTTAAATTGAGGTGTCATTCCAGTAAATCAGATCATGCTAGCCTGAAGGACCAGGCTAAATATACAGAACAGATTTGACCTCTGACCCAGCTCTGAAAGCTGTGTGGTATTGACCACACTAAATGTCTGATTTTAAGCAGCCAGGTTGTGCTATGATGGAAAGCCAACAATTGATGGAAAGAAGAGAACCTAAGCTTTAATTTGATGTGCAACATGTTCGATTTGAAGCAGGTTTACCAGAAATACAGGAGGATACTTTAGAATATAAAACCAGTTGGCTGCAGGCCTTTTGAAAACAGCTGAATGTAACCATAATTCATCAGTGTGCTGCTAGCCACCAGAAGGGTTAAAATCAACAATGTTGGACTCTATGAAAAGGTCTGAATCTGAGGTTTACATGGAGGTATCATTCCAGTAAATCAGATCATGCTAGCCTGAAAGACCAGGCTAAATATACAGAACAGATTTGACCTCTGACCCAGCTCTGAAAGCTGTGTGGTATTGACCACACTAAATGTCTGATTTTAAGCAGCCAGGTTGTGCTAGGATGGAAAGCCAACAATTGATGGAAAGAAGAGAACCTAAGCTTTAATTTGATGTGCAACATGTTTGATTTGAAGCAGGTTTACCAGAAATACAGGAGGATAAGTTAGAATATAAAACCAGTTGGCTACAGGCCTTTTGAAAACAGCTGAATGTAACCATAATTCATCAGTGTGCTGCTAGCCACCAGAAGGAGTAAAATCAACAATGTTGGACTCTATGAAAAGGTCTGAATCTGAGCTTTAAATTGAGGTGTCACTCCAGTAAATCAGATCATGCTAGCCTGAAAGACCAGGCTAAATATACAGAACAGATTTGACCTCTGACCCAGCTCTGAAAGCTGTGTGGTATTGACCACACTAAATGTCTGATTTTAAGCAGCCAGGTTGTGATAGGATGGAAAGCCAACAATTGTTGGAAAGAAGAGAACCTAAGCTTTAATTTGATGTGCAACATGTTTGATTTGAAGCAGGTTTACCAGAAATACAGGAGGATAAGTTAGAATATAAAACCAGTTGGCTGCAGGCCTTTTGAAAACAGCTGAATGTAACCATAATTCATCAGTGTGCTGCTAGCCACCAGAAGGGTTAAAATCAACAATGTTGGACTCTATGAAAAGGTCTGAATCTGAGGTTTACATGGAGGTATCACTCCAGTAAATCAGATCATGCTAGCCTGAAGGACCAGGCTAAATATACAGAACAGATTTGACCTCTGACCCAGCTCTGAAAGCTGTGTCGTATTGACCACACTAAATGTCTGATTTTAAGCAGCCAGGTTGTGCTATGATGGAAAGCCAACAATTGATGGAAAGAAGAGAACCTAAGCTTTAATTTGATGTGCAACATGTTTGATTTGAAGCAGGTTTACCAGAAATACAGGAGGATACTTTAGAATATAAAACCAGTTGGCTGCAGGCCTTTTGAAAACAGCTGAATGTAACCATAATTCATCAGTGTGCTGCTAGCCACCAGAAGGGTTAAAATCAACAATGTTGGACTCTATGAAAAGGTCTGAATCTGAGGTTTACATGGAGGTATCATTCCAGTAAATCAGATCATGCTAGCCTGAAAGACCAGGCTAAATATACAGAACAGATTTGACCTCTGACCCAGCTCTGAAAGCTGTGTGGTATTGACCACACTAAATGTCTGATTTTAAGCAGCCAGGTTGTGCTAGGATGGAAAGCCAACAATTGATGGAAAGAAGAGAACCTAAGCTTTAATTTGATGTGCAACATGTTTGATTTGAAGCAGGTTTACCAGAAATACAGGAGGATAAGTTAGAATATAAAACCAGTTGGCTACAGGCCTTTTGAAAACAGCTGAATGTAACCATAATTCATCAGTGTGCTGCTAGCCACCAGAAGGGGTAAAATCAACAATGTTGGACTCTATGAAAAGGTCTGAATCTGAGCTTTAAATTGAGGTGTCACTCCAGTAAATCAGATCATGCTAGCCTGAAAGACCAGGCTAAATATACAGAACAGATTTGACCTCTGACCCAGCTCTGAAAGCTGTGTGGTATTGACCACACTAAATGTCTGATTTTAAGCAGCCAGGTTGTGATAGGATGGAAAGCCAACAATTGTTGGAAAGAAGAGAACCTAAGCTTTAATTTGATGTGCAACATGTTTGATTTGAAGCAGGTTTACCAGAAATACAGGAGGATAAGTTAGAATATAAAACCAGTTGGCTACAGGCCTTTTGAAAACAGCTGAATGTAACCATAATTCATCAGTGTGCTGCTAGCCACCAGAAGGGTTAAAATCAACAATGTTGGACTCTATGAAAAGGTCTGAATCTGAGCTTTAAATTGAGGTGTCACTCCAGTAAATCAGATCATGCTAGCCTGAAAGACCAGGCTAAATATACAGAACAGATTTGACCTCTGACCCAGCTCTGAAAGCTGTGTGGTATTGACCACACTAAATGTCTGATTTTAAGCAGCCAGGTTGTGATAGGATGGAAAGCCAACAATTGTTGGAAAGAAGAGAACCTAAGCTTTAATTTGATGTGCAACATGTTTGATTTGAAGCAGGTTTACCAGAAATACAGGAGGATAAGTTAGAATATAAAACCAGTTGGCTGCAGGCCTTTTGAAAACAGCTGAATGTAACCATAATTCATCAGTGTGCTGCTAGCCACCAGAAGGGTTAAAATCAACAATGTTAGACTCTATGAAAAGGTCTGAATCTGAGGTTTACATGGAGGTATCACTCCAGTAAATCAGATCATGCTAGCCTGAAGGACCAGGCTAAATATACAGAACAGATTTGACCTCTGACCCAGCTCTGAATGCTGTGTGGTATTGACCACACTAAATGTCTGATTTTAAGCAGCCAGGTTGTGCTATGATGGAAAGCCAACAATTGATGGAAAGAAGAGAACCTAAGCTTTAATTTGATGTGCAACATGTTTGATTTGAAGCAGGTTTACCAGAAATACAGGAGGATAAGTTAGAATATAAAACTTGTTGGCTGCAGGCCTTTTGAAAACAGCTGAATGTAACCATAATTCATCAGTGTGCTGCTAGCCACCAGAAGGGGTAAAATCAACAATGTTGGACTCTATGAAAAGGTCTGAATCTGAGGTTTAAATGAAGGTATCACTCCAGTAAATCAGATCATGCTAGCCTGAAAGACCAGGCTAAATATACAGAACAGATTTGACCTCTGACCCAGCTCTGAAAGCTGTGTGGTATTGACCACACTAAATGTCTGATTTTAAGCAGCCAGGTTGTGCTATGATGGAAAGCCAACAATTGATGGAAAGAAGAGAACCTAAGCTTTAATTTGATGTGCAACATGTTTGATTTGAAGCAGGTTTACCAGAAATACAGGAGGATAAGTTAGAATATAAAACTTGTTGGCTGCAGGCCTTTTGAAAACAGCTGAATGTAACCATAATTCATCAGTGTGCTGCTAGCCACCAGAAGGGTTAAAATCAACAATGTTGGAGTCTATGAAAAGGTCTGAATCTGAGCTTTAAATTGAGGTGTCACTCCAGTAAATCAGATCATGCTAGCCTGAAAGACCAGGCTAAATATACAGAACAGATTTGACCTCTGACCCAGCTCTGAAAGCTGTGTGTTATTGACCACACTAGATGTCTGATTTTAAGCAGCCAGGTTGTGCTTTGATGGAAAGCCAACAACTGATGGAAAGAAGAGAACCTAAGCTTTAATTTGATGTGCAACATGTTTGATTTGAAGCAGGTTTACCAGAAATACAGGAGGATAAGTTAGAATATAAAACCTGTTGGCTACAGGCCTTTTGAAAACAGCTGAATGTAACCATAATTCATCAGTGTGCTGCTAGCCACCAGAAGGGGTAAAATCAACAATGTTGGACTCTATGAAAAGGTCTGAATCTGAGGTTTACATGGAGGTATCACTCCAGTAAATCAGATCATGCTAGCCTGAAAGACCAGGCTAAATATACAGAACAGATTTGACCTCTGACCCAGCTCTGAAAGCTGTGTGGTATTGACCACACTAGATGTCTGATTTTAAGCAGCCAGGTTGTGCTAGGATGGAAAGCCAACAATTGATGGAAAGAAGAGAACCTAAGCTTTAATTTGATGTGCAACATGTTTGATTTGAAGCAGGTTTACCAGAAATACAGGAGGATACGTTAGAATATAAAACCAGTTGGCTGCAGGCCTTTTGAAAACAGCTGAATGTAACCATAATTCATCAGTGTGCTGCTAGCCACCAGAAGGGGTAAAATCAACAATGTTGGACTCTATGAAAAGGTCTGAATCTGAGGTTTACATGGAGGTATCATTCCAGTAAATCAGATCATGCTAGCCTGAAAGACCAGGCTAAATATACAGAACAGATTTGACCTCTGACCCAGCTCTGAAAGCTGTGTGGTATTGACCACACTAAATGTCTGATTTTAAGCAGCCAGGTTGTGCTAGGATGGAAAGCCAACAATTGATGGAAAGAAGATAACCTAAGCTTTAATTTGATGTGCAACATGTTTCATTTGAAGCAGGTTTACCAGAAATACAGGAGGATAAGTTAGAATATAAAACCTGTTGGCTACAGGCCTTTTGAAAACAGCTGAATGTAACCATAATTCATCAGTGTGCTGCTAGCCACCAGAAGGCGTAAAATCAACAATGTTGGACTCTATGAAAAGGTCTGAATCTGAGCTTTAAATTGAGGTATCACTCCAGTAAATCAGATCATGCTAGCCTGAAAGACCAGGCTAAATATACAGAACAGATTTGACCTCTGACCCAGCTCTGAAAGCTGTGTGGTATTGACCACACTAAATGTCTGATTTTAAGCAGCCAGCTTGTGCTATGATGGAAAGCCAACAATTGTTGGAAAGAAGAGAACCTCAGCTTTAATTTGATGTGCAACATGTTTGATTTGAAGCAGGTTTACCAGAAATACAGGAGGATAAGTTAGAATATAAAACCAGTTGGCTGCAGGCCTTTTGAAAACAGCTGAATGTAACCATAATTCATCAGTGTGCTGCTAGCCACCAGAAGGGTTAAAATCAACAATGTTGGAGTCTATGAAAAGGTCTGAATCTGAACCTTAAATTGAGGTGTCACTCCAGTAAATCAGATCATGCTAGCCTGAAAGACCAGGCTAAATATACAGAACAGATTTGACCTCTGACCCAGCTCTGAAAGCTGTGTGGTATTGACCACACTAAATGTCTGATTTTAAGCAGCCAGGTTGTGCTTTGATGGAAAGCCAACAACTGATGGAAAGAAGAGAACCTAAGCTTTAATTTGATGTGCAACATGTTTGATTTGAAGCAGGTTTACCAGAAATACAGGAGGATACTTTAGAATATAAAACCAGTTGGCTGCAGGCCTTTTGAAAACAGCTGAATATAACCATAATTCATCAGTGTGCTGCTAGCCACCAGAAGGGTTAAAATCAACAATGTTGGACTCTATGAAAAGGTCTGAATCTGAGGTTTACATGGAGGTATCATTCCAGTAAATCAGATCATGCTAGCCTGAAAGACCAGGCTAAATATACAGAACAGATTTGACCTCTGACCCAGCTCTGAAAGCTGTGTGGTATTGACCACACTAAATGTCTGATTTTAAGCAGCCAGCTTGTGCTATGATGGAAAGCCAACAATTGATGGAAAGAAGAGAACCTAAGCTTTAATTTGATGTGCAACATGTTTGATTTGAAGCAGGTTTACCAGAAATACAGGAGGATAAGTTAGAATATAAAACCTGTTGGCTACAGGCCTTTTGAAAACAGCTGAATGTAACCATAATTCATCAGTGTGCTGCTAGCCACCAGAAGGGTTAAAATCAACAATGTTGGAGTCTATGAAAAGGTCTGAATCTGAGCTTTAAATTGAGGTGTCACTCCAGTAAATCAGATCATGCTAGCCTGAAAGACCAGGCTAAATATACAGAACAGATTTGACCTCTGACCCAGCTCTGAAAGCTGTGTGGTATTGACCACACTAAATGTCTGATTTTAAGCAGCCAGGTTGTGCTATGATGGAAAGCCAACAATTGATGGAAAGAAGAGAACCTAAGCTTTAATTTGATGTGCAACATGTTTGATTTGAAGCAGGTTTACCAGAAATACAGGAGGATAAGTTAGAATATAAAACCTGTTGGCTGCAGGCCTTTTGAAAACAGCTGAATGTAACCATAATTCATCAGTGTGCTGCTAGCCACCAGAAGGGTTAAAATCAACAATGTTGGAGTCTATGAAAAGGTCTGAATCTGAGGTTTACATGGAGGTATCACTCCAGTAAATCAGATCATGCTAGCCTGAAAGACCAGGCTAAATATACAGAACAGATTTGACCTCTGACCCAGCTCTGAAAGTTGTGTGGTATTGACCACACTAAATGTCTGATTTTAAGCAGCCAGCTTGTGCTATGATGGAAAGCCAACAATTGATGGAAAGAAGAGAACCTAAGCTTTAATTTGATGCGCAACATGTTTGATTTGAAGCAGGTTTACCAGAAATACAGGAGGATAAGTTAGAATATAAAACCTGTTGGCTACAGGCCTTTTAAAAACAGCTGAATATAACCATAATTCATCAGTGTGCTGCTAGCCACCAGAAGGTTTAAAATGAACAATATTGGACTCTATGAAAAGGTCTGAATCTGAGTTTTAAATTGAGGTGTTACTCCAGTAAATCAGATCATGCTAGCCTGAAAGACCAGGCTAAATATATAGAACAGATTTGACCTCTGACCCAGCTCTGAAAGCTGTGTGGTATTGACCACACTAAATGTCTGATTTTAAGCAGCCAGCTTGTGCTATGATGGAAAGCCAACAATTGTTGGAAAGAAGAGAACCTAAGCTTTAATTTGATGTGCAACATGTTTGATTTGAAGCAGGTTTACCAGAAATACAGGAGGATAAGGTAGAATATAAAACCAGTTGGCTGCAGGCCTTTTGAAAACAGCTGAATGTAACCATAATTCATCAGTGTGCTGCTAGCCACCAGAAGGGTTAAAATCAACAATGTTGGAGTCTATGAAAAGGTCTGAATCTGAGGTTTACATGGAGGTATCACTCCAGTAAATCAGATCATGCTAGCCTGAAAGACCAGGCTAAATATACAGAACAGATTTGACCTCTGACCCAGCTCTGAAAGCTGTGTGGTATTGACCACACTAAATGTCTGATTTTAAGCAGCCAGCTTGTGCTATGATGGAAAGCCAACAATTGTTGGAAAGAAGAGAACCTAAGCTTTAATTTGATGTGCAACATGTTTGATTTGAAGCAGGTTTACCAGAAATACAGGAGGATAAGGTAGAATATAAAACCAGTTGGCTGCAGGCCTTTTGAAAACAGCTGAATGTAACCATAATTCATCAGTGTGCTGCTAGCCACCAGAAGGGTTAAAATCAACAATGTTGGACTCTATGAAAAGGTCTGAATCTGAGGTTTACATGGAGGTATCACTCCAGTAAATCAGATCATGCTAGCCTGAAAGACCAGGCTAAATATACAGAACAGATTTGACCTCTGACCCAGCTCTGAAAGTTGTGTGGTATTGACCACACTAAATGTCTGATTTTAAGCAGCCAGGTTGTGCTATGATGGAAAGCCAACAATTGATGGAAAGAAGAGAACCTAAGCTTTAATTTGATGCGCAACATGTTTGATTTGAAGCAGGTTTACCAGAAATACAGGAGGATAAGTTAGAATATAAAACCTTTTGGCTGCAGGCCTTTTGAAAACAGCTGAATGTAACCATAATTCATCAGTGTGCTGCTAGCCACCAGAAGGGTTAAAATCAACAATGTTGGACTCTATGAAAAGGTCTGAATCTGAGCTTTAAATTGAGGTGTCATTCCAGTAAATCAGATCATGCTAGCCTGAAGGACCAGGCTAAATATACAGAACAGATTTGACCTCTGACCCAGCTCTGAAAGCTGTGTGGTATTGACCACACTAAATGTCTGATTTTAAGCAGCCAGGTTGTGCTATGATGGAAAGCCAACAATTGATGGAAAGAAGAGAACCTAAGCTTTAATTTGATGTGCAACATGTTCGATTTGAAGCAGGTTTACCAGAAATACAGGAGGATACTTTAGAATATAAAACCAGTTGGCTGCAGGCCTTTTGAAAACAGCTGGATGTAACCATAATTCATCAGTGTGCTGCTAGCCACCAGAAGGGTTAAAATCAACAATGTTGGACTCTATGAAAAGGTCTGAATCTGAGGTTTACATGGAGGTATCATTCCAGTAAATCAGATCATGCTAGCCTGAAAGACCAGGCTAAATATACAGAACAGATTTGACCTCTGACCCAGCTCTGAAAGCTGTGTGGTATTGACCACACTAAATGTCTGATTTTAAGCAGCCAGGTTGTGCTAGGATGGAAAGCCAACAATTGATGGAAAGAAGAGAACCTAAGCTTTAATTTGATGTGCAACATGTTTGATTTGAAGCAGGTTTACCAGAAATACAGGAGGATAAGTTAGAATATAAAACCAGTTGGCTACAGGCCTTTTGAAAACAGCTGAATGTAACCATAATTCATCAGTGTGCTGCTAGCCACCAGAAGGAGTAAAATCAACAATGTTGGACTCTATGAAAAGGTCTGAATCTGAGCTTTAAATTGAGGTGTCACTCCAGTAAATCAGATCATGCTAGCCTGAAAGACCAGGCTAAATATACAGAACAGATTTGACCTCTGACCCAGCTCTGAAAGCTGTGTGGTATTGACCACACTAAATGTCTGATTTTAAGCAGCCAGGTTGTGATAGGATGGAAAGCCAACAATTGTTGGAAAGAAGAGAACCTAAGCTTTAATTTGATGTGCAACATGTTTGATTTGAAGCAGGTTTACCAGAAATACAGGAGGATAAGTTAGAATATAAAACCTGTTGGCTGCAGGCCTTTTGAAAACAGCTGAATGTAACCATAATTCATCAGTGTGCTGCTAGCCACCAGAAGGGTTAAAATGAACAATGTTGGAGTCTATGAAAAGGTCTGAATCTGAGCTTTAAATTGAGGTGTCACTCCAGTAAATCAGATCATGCTAGCCTGAAGGACCAGGCTAAATATACAGAACAGATTTGACCTCTGACCCAGCTCTGAAAGCTGTGTGGTATTGACCACACTAAATGTCTGATTTTAAGCAGCCAGGTTGTGCTATGATGGAAAGCCAACAATTGATGGAAAGAAGAGAACCTAAGCTTTAATTTGATGTGCAACATGTTTGATTTGAAGCAGGTTTACCAGAAATACAGGAGGATACTTTAGAATATAAAACCAGTTGGCTGCAGGCCTTTTGAAAACAGCTGAATATAACCATAATTCATCAGTGTGCTGCTAGCCACCAGAAGGGTTAAAATCAACAATGTTGGACTCTATGAAAAGGTCTGAATCTGAGCTTTAAATTGAGGTGTCACTCCAGTAAATCAGATCATGCTAGCCTGAAAGACCAGGCTAAATATACAGAACAGATTTGACCTCTGACCCAGCTCTGAAAGCTGTGTGGTATTGACCACACTAAATGTCTGATTTTAAGCAGCCAGCTTGTGCTATGATGGAAAGCCAACAATTGATGGAAAGAAGAGAACCTAAGCTTTAATTTGATGTGCAACATGTTTGATTTGAAGCAGGTTTACCAGAAATACAGGAGGATAAGTTAGAATATAAAACCTGTTGGCTGCAGGCCTTTTGAAAACAGCTGAATGTAACCATAATTCATCAGTGTGCTGCTAGCCACCAGAAGGGTTAAAATCAACAATGTTGGAGTCTATGAAAAGGTCTGAATCTGAGGTTTACATGGAGGTATCACTCCAGTAAATCAGATCATGCTAGCCTGAAAGACCAGGCTAAATATACAGAACAGATTTGACCTCTGACCCAGCTCTGAAAGTTGTGTGGTATTGACCACACTAAATGTCTGATTTTAAGCAGCCAGCTTGTGCTATGATGGAAAGCCAACAATTGATGGAAAGAAGAGAACCTAAGCTTTAATTTGATGCGCAACATGTTTGATTTGAAGCAGGTTTACCAGAAATACAGGAGGATAAGTTAGAATATAAAACCTGTTGGCTACAGGCCTTTTAAAAACAGCTGAATATAACCATAATTCATCAGTGTGCTGCTAGCCACCAGAAGGTTTAAAATGAACAATATTGGACTCTATGAAAAGGTCTGAATCTGAGTTTTAAATTGAGGTGTTACTCCAGTAAATCAGATCATGCTAGCCTGAAAGACCAGGCTAAATATATAGAACAGATTTGACCTCTGACCCAGCTCTGAAAGCTGTGTGGTATTGACCACACTAAATGTCTGATTTTAAGCAGCCAGCTTGTGCTATGATGGAAAGCCAACAATTGTTGGAAAGAAGAGAACCTAAGCTTTAATTTGATGTGCAACATGTTTGATTTGAAGCAGGTTTACCAGAAATACAGGAGGATAAGGTAGAATATAAAACCAGTTGGCTGCAGGCCTTTTGAAAACAGCTGAATGTAACCATAATTCATCAGTGTGCTGCTAGCCACCAGAAGGGTTAAAATCAACAATGTTGGAGTCTATGAAAAGGTCTGAATCTGAGGTTTACATGGAGGTATCACTCCAGTAAATCAGATCATGCTAGCCTGAAAGACCAGGCTAAATATACAGAACAGATTTGACCTCTGACCCAGCTCTGAAAGCTGTGTGGTATTGACCACACTAAATGTCTGATTTTAAGCAGCCAGCTTGTGCTATGATGGAAAGCCAACAATTGTTGGAAAGAAGAGAACCTAAGCTTTAATTTGATGTGCAACATGTTTGATTTGAAGCAGGTTTACCAGAAATACAGGAGGATAAGGTAGAATATAAAACCAGTTGGCTGCAGGCCTTTTGAAAACAGCTGAATGTAACCATAATTCATCAGTGTGCTGCTAGCCACCAGAAGGGTTAAAATCAACAATGTTGGACTCTATGAAAAGGTCTGAATCTGAGGTTTACATGGAGGTATCATTCCAGTAAATCAGATCATGCTAGCCTGAAAGACCAGGCTAAATATACAGAACAGATTTGACCTCTGACCCAGCTCTGAAAGTTGTGTGGTATTGACCACACTAAATGTCTGATTTTAAGCAGCCAGGTTGTGCTATGATGGAAAGCCAACAATTGATGGAAAGAAGAGAACCTAAGCTTTAATTTGATGCGCAACATGTTTGATTTGAAGCAGGTTTACCAGAAATACAGGAGGATAAGTTAGAATATAAAACCTTTTGGCTGCAGGCCTTTTGAAAACAGCTGAATGTAACCATAATTCATCAGTGTGCTGCTAGCCACCAGAAGGGTTAAAATCAACAATGTTGGACTCTATGAAAAGGTCTGAATCTGAGCTTTAAATTGAGGTGTCATTCCAGTAAATCAGATCATGCTAGCCTGAAGGACCAGGCTAAATATACAGAACAGATTTGACCTCTGACCCAGCTCTGAAAGCTGTGTGGTATTGACCACACTAAATGTCTGATTTTAAGCAGCCAGGTTGTGCTATGATGGAAAGCCAACAATTGATGGAAAGAAGAGAACCTAAGCTTTAATTTGATGTGCAACATGTTCGATTTGAAGCAGGTTTACCAGAAATACAGGAGGATACTTTAGAATATAAAACCAGTTGGCTGCAGGCCTTTTGAAAACAGCTGGATGTAACCATAATTCATCAGTGTGCTGCTAGCCACCAGAAGGGTTAAAATCAACAATGTTGGACTCTATGAAAAGGTCTGAATCTGAGGTTTACATGGAGGTATCATTCCAGTAAATCAGATCATGCTAGCCTGAAAGACCAGGCTAAATATACAGAACAGATTTGACCTCTGACCCAGCTCTGAAAGCTGTGTGGTATTGACCACACTAAATGTCTGATTTTAAGCAGCCAGGTTGTGCTATGATGGAAAGCCAACAATTGATGGAAAGAAGAGAACCTAAGCTTTAATTTGATGTGCAACATGTTCGATTTGAAGCAGGTTTACCAGAAATACAGGAGGATACTTTAGAATATAAAACCAGTTGGCTGCAGGCCTTTTGAAAACAGCTGGATGTAACCATAATTCATCAGTGTGCTGCTAGCCACCAGAAGGGTTAAAATCAACAATGTTGGACTCTATGAAAAGGTCTGAATCTGAGGTTTACATGGAGGTATCATTCCAGTAAATCAGATCATGCTAGCCTGAAAGACCAGGCTAAATATACAGAACAGATTTGACCTCTGACCCAGCTCTGAAAGCTGTGTGGTATTGACCACACTAAATGTCTGATTTTAAGCAGCCAGGTTGTGCTAGGATGGAAAGCCAACAATTGATGGAAAGAAGAGAACCTAAGCTTTAATTTGATGTGCAACATGTTTGATTTGAAGCAGGTTTACCAGAAATACAGGAGGATAAGTTAGAATATAAAACCAGTTGGCTACAGGCCTTTTGAAAACAGCTGAATGTAACCATAATTCATCAGTGTGCTGCTAGCCACCAGAAGGAGTAAAATCAACAATGTTGGACTCTATGAAAAGGTCTGAATCTGAGCTTTAAATTGAGGTGTCACTCCAGTAAATCAGATCATGCTAGCCTGAAAGACCAGGCTAAATATACAGAACAGATTTGACCTCTGACCCAGCTCTGAAAGCTGTGTGGTATTGACCACACTAAATGTCTGATTTTAAGCAGCCAGGTTGTGATAGGATGGAAAGCCAACAATTGTTGGAAAGAAGAGAACCTAAGCTTTAATTTGATGTGCAACATGTTTGATTTGAAGCAGGTTTACCAGAAATACAGGAGGATAAGTTAGAATATAAAACCTGTTGGCTGCAGGCCTTTTGAAAACAGCTGAATGTAACCATAATTCATCAGTGTGCTGCTAGCCACCAGAAGGGTTAAAATGAACAATGTTGGAGTCTATGAAAAGGTCTGAATCTGAGCTTTAAATTGAGGTGTCACTCCAGTAAATCAGATCATGCTAGCCTGAAGGACCAGGCTAAATATACAGAACAGATTTGACCTCTGACCCAGCTCTGAAAGCTGTGTGGTATTGACCACACTAAATGTCTGATTTTAAGCAGCCAGGTTGTGCTATGATGGAAAGCCAACAATTGATGGAAAGAAGAGAACCTAAGCTTTAATTTGATGTGCAACATGTTTGATTTGAAGCAGGTTTACCAGAAATACAGGAGGATACTTTAGAATATAAAACCAGTTGGCTGCAGGCCTTTTGAAAACAGCTGAATATAACCATAATTCATCAGTGTGCTGCTAGCCACCAGAAGGGTTAAAATCAACAATGTTGGACTCTATGAAAAGGTCTGAATCTGAGCTTTAAATTGAGGTGTCACTCCAGTAAATCAGATCATGCTAGCCTGAAAGACCAGGCTAAATATACAGAACAGATTTGACCTCTGACCCAGCTCTGAAAGCTGTGTGGTATTGACCACACTAAATGTCTGATTTTAAGCAGCCAGCTTGTGCTATGATGGAAAGCCAACAATTGATGGAAAGAAGAGAACCTAAGCTTTAATTTGATGTGCAACATGTTTGATTTGAAGCAGGTTTACCAGAAATACAGGAGGATAAGTTAGAATATAAAACCTGTTGGCTGCAGGCCTTTTGAAAACAGCTGAATGTAACCATAATTCATCAGTGTGCTGCTAGCCACCAGAAGGGTTAAAATCAACAATGTTGGAGTCTATGAAAAGGTCTGAATCTGAGGTTTACATGGAGGTATCACTCCAGTAAATCAGATCATGCTAGCCTGAAAGACCAGGCTAAATATACAGAACAGATTTGACCTCTGACCCAGCTCTGAAAGTTGTGTGGTATTGACCACACTAAATGTCTGATTTTAAGCAGCCAGCTTGTGCTATGATGGAAAGCCAACAATTGATGGAAAGAAGAGAACCTAAGCTTTAATTTGATGCGCAACATGTTTGATTTGAAGCAGGTTTACCAGAAATACAGGAGGATAAGTTAGAATATAAAACCTGTTGGCTACAGGCCTTTTAAAAACAGCTGAATATAACCATAATTCATCAGTGTGCTGCTAGCCACCAGAAGGTTTAAAATGAACAATATTGGACTCTATGAAAAGGTCTGAATCTGAGTTTTAAATTGAGGTGTTACTCCAGTAAATCAGATCATGCTAGCCTGAAAGACCAGGCTAAATATATAGAACAGATTTGACCTCTGACCCAGCTCTGAAAGCTGTGTGGTATTGACCACACTAAATGTCTGATTTTAAGCAGCCAGCTTGTGCTATGATGGAAAGCCAACAATTGTTGGAAAGAAGAGAACCTAAGCTTTAATTTGATGTGCAACATGTTTGATTTGAAGCAGGTTTACCAGAAATACAGGAGGATAAGGTAGAATATAAAACCAGTTGGCTGCAGGCCTTTTGAAAACAGCTGAATGTAACCATAATTCATCAGTGTGCTGCTAGCCACCAGAAGGGTTAAAATCAACAATGTTGGAGTCTATGAAAAGGTCTGAATCTGAGGTTTACATGGAGGTATCACTCCAGTAAATCAGATCATGCTAGCCTGAAAGACCAGGCTAAATATACAGAACAGATTTGACCTCTGACCCAGCTCTGAAAGCTGTGTGGTATTGACCACACTAAATGTCTGATTTTAAGCAGCCAGCTTGTGCTATGATGGAAAGCCAACAATTGTTGGAAAGAAGAGAACCTAAGCTTTAATTTGATGTGCAACATGTTTGATTTGAAGCAGGTTTACCAGAAATACAGGAGGATAAGGTAGAATATAAAACCAGTTGGCTGCAGGCCTTTTGAAAACAGCTGAATGTAACCATAATTCATCAGTGTGCTGCTAGCCACCAGAAGGGTTAAAATCAACAATGTTGGACTCTATGAAAAGGTCTGAATCTGAGGTTTACATGGAGGTATCACTCCAGTAAATCAGATCATGCTAGCCTGAAAGACCAGGCTAAATATACAGAACAGATTTGACCTCTGACCCAGCTCTGAAAGTTGTGTGGTATTGACCACACTAAATGTCTGATTTTAAGCAGCCAGGTTGTGCTATGATGGAAAGCCAACAATTGATGGAAAGAAGAGAACCTAAGCTTTAATTTGATGCGCAACATGTTTGATTTGAAGCAGGTTTACCAGAAATACAGGAGGATAAGTTAGAATATAAAACCTTTTGGCTGCAGGCCTTTTGAAAACAGCTGAATGTAACCATAATTCATCAGTGTGCTGCTAGCCACCAGAAGGGTTAAAATCAACAATGTTGGACTCTATGAAAAGGTCTGAATCTGAGCTTTAAATTGAGGTGTCATTCCAGTAAATCAGATCATGCTAGCCTGAAGGACCAGGCTAAATATACAGAACAGATTTGACCTCTAACCCAGCTCTGAAAGCTGTGTGGTATTGACCACACTAAATGTCTGATTTTAAGCAGCCAGGTTGTGCTATGATGGAAAGCCAACAATTGATGGAAAGAAGAGAACCTAAGCTTTAATTTGATGTGCAACATGTTTGATTTGAAGCAGGTTTACCAGAAATACAGGAGGATAAGTTAGAATATAAAACCTGTTGGCTACAGGCCTTTTGAAAACAGCTGAATGTAACCATAATTCATCAGTGTGCTGCTAGCCACCAGAAGGGTTAAAATCAACAATGTTGGAGTCTATGAAAAGGTCTGAATCTGAGCTTTAAATTGAGGTGTCACTCCAGTAAATCAGATCATGCTAGCCTGAAAGACCAGGCTAAATATACAGAACAGATTTGACCTCTGACCCAGCTCTGAAAGCTGTGTGGTATTGACAACACTAAATGTCTGATTTTAAGCAGCCAGCTTGTGCTATGATGGAAAGCCAACAATTGTTGGAAAGAAGAGAACCTAAGCTTTAATTTGATGTGCAACATGTTTGATTTGAAGCAGGTTTACCAGAAATACAGGAGGATAAGGTAGAATATAAAACCAGTTGGCTGCAGGCCTTTTGAAAACAGCTGAATGTAACCATAATTCATCAGTGTGCTGCTAGCCACCAGAAGGGTTAAAATCAACAATGTTGGACTCTATGAAAAGGTCTGAATCTGAGGTTTACATGGAGGTATCACTCCAGTAAATCAGATCATGCTAGCCTGAAAGACCAGGCTAAATATACAGAACAGATTTGACCTCTGACCCAGCTCTGAAAGCTGTGTGGTATTGACCACACTAAATGTCTGATTTTAAGCAGCCAGGTTGTGCTATGATGGAAAGCCAACAATTGATGGAAAGAAGAGAACCTAAGCTTTAATTTGATGTGCAACATGTTTGATTTGAAGCAGGTTTACCAGAAATACAGGAGGATAAGTTAGAATATAAAACCTGTTGGCTGCAGGCCTTTTGAAAACAGCTGAATGTAACCATAATTCATCAGTGTGCTGCTAGCCACCAGAAGGGTTAAAATCAACAATGTTGGACTCTATGAAAAGGTCTGAATCTGAGGTTTACATGGAGGTATCACTCCAGTAAATCAGATCATGCTAGCCTGAAAGACCAGGCTAAATATACAGAACAGATTTGACCTCTGACCCAGCTCTGAAAGTTGTGTGGTATTGACCACACTAAATGTCTGATTTTAAGCAGCCAGCTTGTGCTATGATGGAAAGCCAACAATTGATGGAAAGAAGAGAACCTAAGCTTTAATTTGATGCGCAACATGTTTGATTTGAAGCAGGTTTACCAGAAATACAGGAGGATAAGTTAGAATATAAAACCTGTTGGCTACAGGCCTTTTAAAAACAGCTGAATATAACCATAATTCATCAGTGTGCTGCTAGCCACCAGAAGGTTTAAAATGAACAATATTGGACTCTATGAAAAGGTCTGAATCTGAGTTTTAAATTGAGGTGTTACTCCAGTAAATCAGATCATGCTAGCCTGAAAGACCAGGCTAAATATATAGAACAGATTTGACCTCTGACCCAGCTCTGAAAGCTGTGTGGTATTGACCACACTAAATGTCTGATTTTAAGCAGCCAGCTTGTGCTATGATGGAAAGCCAACAATTGTTGGAAAGAAGAGAACCTAAGCTTTAATTTGATGTGCAACATGTTTGATTTGAAGCAGGTTTACCAGAAATACAGGAGGATAAGGTAGAATATAAAACCAGTTGGCTGCAGGCCTTTTGAAAACAGCTGAATGTAACCATAATTCATCAGTGTGCTGCTAGCCACCAGAAGGGTTAAAATCAACAATGTTGGACTCTATGAAAAGGTCTGAATCTGAGGTTTACATGGAGGTATCACTCCAGTAAATCAGATCATGCTAGCCTGAAAGACCAGGCTAAATATACAGAACAGATTTGACCTCTGACCCAGCTCTGAAAGTTGTGTGGTATTGACCACACTAAATGTCTGATTTTAAGCAGCCAGCTTGTGCTATGATGGAAAGCCAACAATTGATGGAAAGAAGAGAACCTAAGCTTTAATTTGATGCGCAACATGTTTGATTTGAAGCAGGTTTACCAGAAATACAGGAGGATAAGGTAGAATATAAAACCAGTTGGCTGCAGGCCTTTTGAAAACAGCTGAATGTAACCATAATTCATCAGTGTGCTGCTAGCCACCAGAAGGGTTAAAATCAACAATGTTGGACTCTATGAAAAGGTCTGAATCTGAGGTTTACATGGAGGTATCACTCCAGTAAATCAGATCATGCTAGCCTGAAAGACCAGGCTAAATATACAGAACAGATTTGACCTCTGACCCAGCTCTGAAAGCTGTGTGGTATTGACCACACTAAATGTCTGATTTTAAGCAGCCAGGTTGTGCTATGATGGAAAGCCAACAATTGATGGAAAGAAGAGAACCTAAGCTTTAATTTGATGTGCAACATGTTTGATTTGAAGCAGGTTTACCAGAAATACAGGAGGATCAGTTAGAATATAAAACCTGTTGGCTGCAGGCCTTTTGAAAACAGCTGAATGTAACCATAATTCATCAGTGTGCTGCTAGCCACCAGAAGGGTTAAAATCAACAATGTTGGACTCTATGAAAAGGTCTGAATCTGAGGTTTACATGGAGGTATCACTCCAGTAAATCAGATCATGCTAGCCTGAAAGACCAGGCTAAATATACAGAACAGATTTGACCTCTGACCCAGCTCTGAAAGTTGTGTGGTATTGACCACACTAAATGTCTGATTTTAAGCAGCCAGCTTGTGCTATGATGGAAAGCCAACAATTGATGGAAAGAAGAGAACCTAAGCTTTAATTTGATGCGCAACATGTTTGATTTGAAGCAGGTTTACCAGAAATACAGGAGGATAAGTTAGAATATAAAACCTGTTGGCTACAGGCCTTTTAAAAACAGCTGAATATAACCATATTTCATCAGTGTGCTGCTAGCCACCAGAAGGTTTAAAATGAACAATATTGGACTCTATGAAAAGGTCTGAATCTGAGTTTTAAATTGAGGTGTTACTCCAGTAAATCAGATCATGCTAGCCTGAAAGACCAGGCTAAATATATAGAACAGATTTGACCTCTGACCCAGCTCTGAAAGCTGTGTGGTATTGACCACACTAAATGTCTGATTTTAAGCAGCCAGCTTGTGCTATGATGGAAAGCCAACAATTGTTGGAAAGAAGAGAACCTAAGCTTTAATTTGATGTGCAACATGTTTGATTTGAAGCAGGTTTACCAGAAATACAGGAGGATAA
This sequence comes from Centroberyx gerrardi, assembly GCF_048128805.1. NCBI lineage: Eukaryota > Metazoa > Chordata > Actinopteri > Beryciformes > Berycidae > Centroberyx > Centroberyx gerrardi. Next base: position 787,913 of record NC_136004.1, on the reverse strand, counting down.
GGTAGAATATAAAACCAGTTGGCTGCAGGCCTTTTGAAAACAGCTGAATGTAACCATAATTCATCAGTGTGCTGCTAGCCACCAGAAGGGTTAAAATCAACAATGTTGGACTCTATGAAAAGGTCTGAATCTGAGGTTTACATGGAGGTATCACTCCAGTAAATCAGATCATGCTAGCCTGAAAGACCAGGCTAAATATACAGAACAGATTTGACCTCTGACCCAGCTCTGAAAGTTGTGTGGTATTGACCACACTAAATGTCTGATTTTAAGCAGCCAGCTTGTGCTATGATGGAAAGCCAACAATTGATGGAAAGAAGAGAACCTAAGCTTTAATTTGATGCGCAACATGTTTGATTTGAAGCAGGTTTACCAGAAATACAGGAGGATAAGTTAGAATATAAAACCTGTTGGCTACAGGCCTTTTAAAAACAGCTGAATATAACCATAATTCATCAGTGTGCTGCTAGCCACCAGAAGGTTTAAAATGAACAATATTGGACTCTATGAAAAGGTCTGAATCTGAGTTTTAAATTGAGGTGTTACTCCAGTAAATCAGATCATGCTAGCCTGAAAGACCAGGCTAAATATATAGAACAGATTTGACCTCTGACCCAGCTCTGAAAGCTGTGTGGTATTGACCACACTAAATGTCTGATTTTAAGCAGCCAGCTTGTGCTATGATGGAAAGCCAACAATTGTTGGAAAGAAGAGAACCTAAGCTTTAATTTGATGTGCAACATGTTTGATTTGAAGCAGGTTTACCAGAAATACAGGAGGATAAGGTAGAATATAAAACCAGTTGGCTGCAGGCCTTTTGAAAACAGCTGAATGTAACCATAATTCATCAGTGTGCTGCTAGCCACCAGAAGGGTTAAAATCAACAATGTTGGAGTCTATGAAAAGGTCTGAATCTGAGGTTTACATGGAGGTATCACTCCAGTAAATCAGATCATGCTAGCCTGAAAGACCAGGCTAAATATACAGAACAGATTTGACCTCTGACCCAGCTCTGAAAGCTGTGTGGTATTGACCACACTAAATGTCTGATTTTAAGCAGCCAGCTTGTGCTATGATGGAAAGCCAACAATTGTTGGAAAGAAGAGAACCTAAGCTTTAATTTGATGTGCAACATGTTTGATTTGAAGCAGGTTTACCAGAAATACAGGAGGATAAGGTAGAATATAAAACCAGTTGGCTGCAGGCCTTTTGAAAACAGCTGAATGTAACCATAATTCATCAGTGTGCTGCTAGCCACCAGAAGGGTTAAAATCAACAATGTTGGACTCTATGAAAAGGTCTGAATCTGAGGTTTACATGGAGGTATCACTCCAGTAAATCAGATCATGCTAGCCTGAAAGACCAGGCTAAATATACAGAACAGATTTGACCTCTGACCCAGCTCTGAAAGTTGTGTGGTATTGACCACACTAAATGTCTGATTTTAAGCAGCTAGGTTGTGCTATGATGGAAAGCCAACAATTGATGGAAAGAAGAGAACCTAAGCTTTAATTTGATGCGCAACATGTTTGATTTGAAGCAGGTTTACCAGAAATACAGGAGGATAAGTTAGAATATAAAACCTTTTGGCTGCAGGCCTTTTGAAAACAGCTGAATGTAACCATAATTCATCAGTGTGCTGCTAGCCACCAGAAGGGTTAAAATCAACAATGTTGGACTCTATGAAAAGGTCTGAATCTGAGCTTTAAATTGAGGTGTCATTCCAGTAAATCAGATCATGCTAGCCTGAAAGACCAGGCTAAATATATAGAACAGATTTGACCTCTGACCCAGCTCTGAAAGCTGTGTGGTATTGACCACACTAAATGTCTGATTTTAAGCAGCCAGCTTGTGCTATGATGGAAAGCCAACAATTGTTGGAAAGAAGAGAACCTAAGCTTTAATTTGATGTGCAACATGTTTGATTTGAAGCAGGTTTACCAGAAATACAGGAGGATAAGGTAGAATATAAAACCAGTTGGCTGCAGGCCTTTTGAAAACAGCTGAATGTAACCATAATTCATCAGTGTGCTGCTAGCCACCAGAAGGGTTAAAATCAACAATGTTGGAGTCTATGAAAAGGTCTGAATCTGAGGTTTACATGGAGGTATCACTCCAGTAAATCAGATCATGCTAGCCTGAAAGACCAGGCTAAATATACAGAACAGATTTGACCTCTGACCCAGCTCTGAAAGCTGTGTGGTATTGACCACACTAAATGTCTGATTTTAAGCAGCCAGCTTGTGCTATGATGGAAAGCCAACAATTGTTGGAAAGAAGAGAACCTAAGCTTTAATTTGATGTGCAACATGTTTGATTTGAAGCAGGTTTACCAGAAATACAGGAGGATAAGGTAGAATATAAAACCAGTTGGCTGCAGGCCTTTTGAAAACAGCTGAATGTAACCATAATTCATCAGTGTGCTGCTAGCCACCAGAAGGGTTAAAATCAACAATGTTGGACTCTATGAAAAGGTCTGAATCTGAGGTTTACATGGAGGTATCACTCCAGTAAATCAGATCATGCTAGCCTGAAAGACCAGGCTAAATATACAGAACAGATTTGACCTCTGACCCAGCTCTGAAAGTTGTGTGGTATTGACCACACTAAATGTCTGATTTTAAGCAGCTAGGTTGTGCTATGATGGAAAGCCAACAATTGATGGAAAGAAGAGAACCTAAGCTTTAATTTGATGCGCAACATGTTTGATTTGAAGCAGGTTTACCAGAAATACAGGAGGATAAGTTAGAATATAAAACCTTTTGGCTGCAGGCCTTTTGAAAACAGCTGAATGTAACCATAATTCATCAGTGTGCTGCTAGCCACCAGAAGGGTTAAAATCAACAATGTTGGACTCTATGAAAAGGTCTGAATCTGAGCTTTAAATTGAGGTGTCATTCCAGTAAATCAGATCATGCTAGCCTGAAGGACCAGGCTAAATATACAGAACAGATTTGACCTCTGACCCAGCTCTGAAAGCTGTGTGGTATTGACCACACTAAATGTCTGATTTTAAGCAGCCAGCTTGTGCTATGATGGAAAGCCAACAATTGTTGGAAAGAAGAGAACCTAAGCTTTAATTTGATGTGCAACATGTTTGATTTGAAGCAGGTTTACCAGAAATACAGGAGGATAAGGTAGAATATAAAACCAGTTGGCTGCAGGCCTTTTGAAAACAGCTGAATGTAACCATAATTCATCAGTGTGCTGCTAGCCACCAGAAGGGTTAAAATCAACAATGTTGGACTCTATGAAAAGGTCTGAATCTGAGGTTTACATGGAGGTATCACTCCAGTAAATCAGATCATGCTAGCCTGAAAGACCAGGCTAAATATACAGAACAGATTTGACCTCTGACCCAGCTCTGAAAGCTGTGTGGTATTGACCACACTAAATGTCTGATTTTAAGCAGCCAGCTTGTGCTATGATGGAAAGCCAACAATTGATGGAAAGAAGAGAACCTAAGCTTTAATTTGATGCGCAACATGTTTGATTTGAAGCAGGTTTACCAGAAATACAGGAGGATAAGTTAGAATATAAAACCTGTTGGCTACAGGCCTTTTAAAAACAGCTGAATATAACCATAATTCATCAGTGTGCTGCTAGCCACCAGAAGGTTTAAAATGAACAATATTGGACTCTATGAAAAGGTCTGAATCTGAGTTTTAAATTGAGGTGTTACTCCAGTAAATCAGATCATGCTAGCCTGAAAGACCAGGCTAAATATATAGAACAGATTTGACCTCTGACCCAGCTCTGAAAGCTGTGTGGTATTGACCACACTAAATGTCTGATTTTAAGCAGCCAGCTTGTGCTATGATGGAAAGCCAACAATTGTTGGAAAGAAGAGAACCTAAGCTTTAATTTGATGTGCAACATGTTTGATTTGAAGCAGGTTTACCAGAAATACAGGAGGATAAGGTAGAATATAAAACCAGTTGGCTGCAGGCCTTTTGAAAACAGCTGAATGTAACCATAATTCATCAGTGTGCTGCTAGCCACCAGAAGGGTTAAAATCAACAATGTTGGACTCTATGAAAAGGTCTGAATCTGAGGTTTACATGGAGGTATCACTCCAGTAAATCAGATCATGCTAGCCTGAAAGACCAGGCTAAATATACAGAACAGATTTGACCTCTGACCCAGCTCTGAAAGTTGTGTGGTATTGACCACACTAAATGTCTGATTTTAAGCAGCCAGCTTGTGCTATGATGGAAAGCCAACAATTGATGGAAAGAAGAGAACCTAAGCTTTAATTTGATGCGCAACATGTTTGATTTGAAGCAGGTTTACCAGAAATACAGGAGGATAAGTTAGAATATAAAACCTGTTGGCTACAGGCCTTTTAAAAACAGCTGAATATAACCATAATTCATCAGTGTGCTGCTAGCCACCAGAAGGTTTAAAATGAACAATATTGGACTCTATGAAAAGGTCTGAATCTGAGTTTTAAATTGAGGTGTTACTCCAGTAAATCAGATCATGCTAGCCTGAAAGACCAGGCTAAATATATAGAACAGATTTGACCTCTGACCCAGCTCTGAAAGCTGTGTGGTATTGACCACACTAAATGTCTGATTTTAAGCAGCCAGCTTGTGCTATGATGGAAAGCCAACAATTGTTGGAAAGAAGAGAACCTAAGCTTTAATTTGATGTGCAACATGTTTGATTTGAAGCAGGTTTACCAGAAATACAGGAGGATAAGGTAGAATATAAAACCAGTTGGCTGCAGGCCTTTTGAAAACAGCTGAATGTAACCATAATTCATCAGTGTGCTGCTAGCCACCAGAAGGGTTAAAATCAACAATGTTGGAGTCTATGAAAAGGTCTGAATCTGAGGTTTACATGGAGGTATCACTCCAGTAAATCAGATCATGCTAGCCTGAAAGACCAGGCTAAATATACAGAACAGATTTGACCTCTGACCCAGCTCTGAAAGCTGTGTGGTATTGACCACACTAAATGTCTGATTTTAAGCAGCCAGCTTGTGCTATGATGGAAAGCCAACAATTGTTGGAAAGAAGAGAACCTAAGCTTTAATTTGATGTGCAACATGTTTGATTTGAAGCAGGTTTACCAGAAATACAGGAGGATAAGGTAGAATATAAAACCAGTTGGCTGCAGGCCTTTTGAAAACAGCTGAATGTAACCATAATTCATCAGTGTGCTGCTAGCCACCAGAAGGGTTAAAATCAACAATGTTGGACTCTATGAAAAGGTCTGAATCTGAGGTTTACATGGAGGTATCACTCCAGTAAATCAGATCATGCTAGCCTGAAAGACCAGGCTAAATATACAGAACAGATTTGACCTCTGACCCAGCTCTGAAAGTTGTGTGGTATTGACCACACTAAATGTCTGATTTTAAGCAGCTAGGTTGTGCTATGATGGAAAGCCAACAATTGATGGAAAGAAGAGAACCTAAGCTTTAATTTGATGCGCAACATGTTTGATTTGAAGCAGGTTTACCAGAAATACAGGAGGATAAGTTAGAATATAAAACCTTTTGGCTGCAGGCCTTTTGAAAACAGCTGAATGTAACCATAATTCATCAGTGTGCTGCTAGCCACCAGAAGGGTTAAAATCAACAATGTTGGACTCTATGAAAAGGTCTGAATCTGAGCTTTAAATTGAGGTGTCATTCCAGTAAATCAGATCATGCTAGCCTGAAAGACCAGGCTAAATATATAGAACAGATTTGACCTCTGACCCAGCTCTGAAAGCTGTGTGGTATTGACCACACTAAATGTCTGATTTTAAGCAGCCAGCTTGTGCTATGATGGAAAGCCAACAATTGTTGGAAAGAAGAGAACCTAAGCTTTAATTTGATGTGCAACATGTTTGATTTGAAGCAGGTTTACCAGAAATACAGGAGGATAAGGTAGAATATAAAACCAGTTGGCTGCAGGCCTTTTGAAAACAGCTGAATGTAACCATAATTCATCAGTGTGCTGCTAGCCACCAGAAGGGTTAAAATCAACAATGTTGGAGTCTATGAAAAGGTCTGAATCTGAGGTTTACATGGAGGTATCACTCCAGTAAATCAGATCATGCTAGCCTGAAAGACCAGGCTAAATATACAGAACAGATTTGACCTCTGACCCAGCTCTGAAAGCTGTGTGGTATTGACCACACTAAATGTCTGATTTTAAGCAGCCAGCTTGTGCTATGATGGAAAGCCAACAATTGTTGGAAAGAAGAGAACCTAAGCTTTAATTTGATGTGCAACATGTTTGATTTGAAGCAGGTTTACCAGAAATACAGGAGGATAAGGTAGAATATAAAACCAGTTGGCTGCAGGCCTTTTGAAAACAGCTGAATGTAACCATAATTCATCAGTGTGCTGCTAGCCACCAGAAGGGTTAAAATCAACAATGTTGGACTCTATGAAAAGGTCTGAATCTGAGGTTTACATGGAGGTATCACTCCAGTAAATCAGATCATGCTAGCCTGAAAGACCAGGCTAAATATACAGAACAGATTTGACCTCTGACCCAGCTCTGAAAGTTGTGTGGTATTGACCACACTAAATGTCTGATTTTAAGCAGCTAGGTTGTGCTATGATGGAAAGCCAACAATTGATGGAAAGAAGAGAACCTAAGCTTTAATTTGATGCGCAACATGTTTGATTTGAAGCAGGTTTACCAGAAATACAGGAGGATAAGTTAGAATATAAAACCTTTTGGCTGCAGGCCTTTTGAAAACAGCTGAATGTAACCATAATTCATCAGTGTGCTGCTAGCCACCAGAAGGGTTAAAATCAACAATGTTGGACTCTATGAAAAGGTCTGAATCTGAGCTTTAAATTGAGGTGTCATTCCAGTAAATCAGATCATGCTAGCCTGAAGGACCAGGCTAAATATACAGAACAGATTTGACCTCTGACCCAGCTCTGAAAGCTGTGTGGTATTGACCACACTAAATGTCTGATTTTAAGCAGCCAGGTTGTGCTATGATGGAAAGCCAACAATTGATGGAAAGAAGAGAACCTAAGCTTTAATTTGATGTGCAACATGTTCGATTTGAAGCAGGTTTACCAGAAATACAGGAGGATAAGGTAGAATATAAAACCAGTTGGCTGCAGGCCTTTTGAAAACAGCTGAATGTAACCATAATTCATCAGTGTGCTGCTAGCCACCAGAAGGGTTAAAATCAACAATGTTGGACTCTATGAAAAGGTCTGAATCTGAGGTTTACATGGAGGTATCACTCCAGTAAATCAGATCATGCTAGCCTGAAAGACCAGGCTAAATATACAGAACAGATTTGACCTCTGACCCAGCTCTGAAAGTTGTGTGGTATTGACCACACTAAATGTCTGATTTTAAGCAGCCAGGTTGTGCTATGATGGAAAGCCAACAATTGATGGAAAGAAGAGAACCTAAGCTTTAATTTGATGCGCAACATGTTTGATTTGAAGCAGGTTTACCAGAAATACAGGAGGATAAGTTAGAATATAAAACCTTTTGGCTGCAGGCCTTTTGAAAACAGCTGAATGTAACCATAATTCATCAGTGTGCTGCTAGCCACCAGAAGGGTTAAAATCAACAATGTTGGACTCTATGAAAAGGTCTGAATCTGAGCTTTAAATTGAGGTGTCATTCCAGTAAATCAGATCATGCTAGCCTGAAGGACCAGGCTAAATATACAGAACAGATTTGACCTCTGACCCAGCTCTGAAAGCTGTGTGGTATTGACCACACTAAATGTCTGATTTTAAGCAGCCAGGTTGTGCTATGATGGAAAGCCAACAATTGATGGAAAGAAGAGAACCTAAGCTTTAATTTGATGTGCAACATGTTCGATTTGAAGCAGGTTTACCAGAAATACAGGAGGATACTTTAGAATATAAAACCAGTTGGCTGCAGGCCTTTTGAAAACAGCTGGATGTAACCATAATTCATCAGTGTGCTGCTAGCCACCAGAAGGGTTAAAATCAACAATGTTGGACTCTATGAAAAGGTCTGAATCTGAGGTTTACATGGAGGTATCACTCCAGTAAATCAGATCATGCTAGCCTGAAAGACCAGGCTAAATATACAGAACAGATTTGACCTCTGACCCAGCTCTGAAAGTTGTGTGGTATTGACCACACTAAATGTCTGATTTTAAGCAGCCAGCTTGTGCTATGATGGAAAGCCAACAATTGATGGAAAGAAGAGAACCTAAGCTTTAATTTGATGCGCAACATGTTTGATTTGAAGCAGGTTTACCAGAAATACAGGAGGATAAGTTAGAATATAAAACCTGTTGGCTACAGGCCTTTTAAAAACAGCTGAATATAACCATAATTCATCAGTGTGCTGCTAGCCACCAGAAGGTTTAAAATGAACAATATTGGACTCTATGAAAAGGTCTGAATCTGAGTTTTAAATTGAGGTGTTACTCCAGTAAATCAGATCATGCTAGCCTGAAAGACCAGGCTAAATATATAGAACAGATTTGACCTCTGACCCAGCTCTGAAAGCTGTGTGGTATTGACCACACTAAATGTCTGATTTTAAGCAGCCAGCTTGTGCTATGATGGAAAGCCAACAATTGTTGGAAAGAAGAGAACCTAAGCTTTAATTTGATGTGCAACATGTTTGATTTGAAGCAGGTTTACCAGAAATACAGGAGGATAAGGTAGAATATAAAACCAGTTGGCTGCAGGCCTTTTGAAAACAGCTGAATGTAACCATAATTCATCAGTGTGCTGCTAGCCACCAGAAGGGTTAAAATCAACAATGTTGGACTCTATGAAAAGGTCTGAATCTGAGGTTTACATGGAGGTATCACTCCAGTAAATCAGATCATGCTAGCCTGAAAGACCAGGCTAAATATACAGAACAGATTTGACCTCTGACCCAGCTCTGAAAGTTGTGTGGTATTGACCACACTAAATGTCTGATTTTAAGCAGCCAGCTTGTGCTATGATGGAAAGCCAACAATTGATGGAAAGAAGAGAACCTAAGCTTTAATTTGATGCGCAACATGTTTGATTTGAAGCAGGTTTACCAGAAATACAGGAGGATAAGTTAGAATATAAAACCTGTTGGCTACAGGCCTTTTAAAAACAGCTGAATATAACCATAATTCATCAGTGTGCTGCTAGCCACCAGAAGGTTTAAAATGAACAATATTGGACTCTATGAAAAGGTCTGAATCTGAGTTTTAAATTGAGGTGTTACTCCAGTAAATCAGATCATGCTAGCCTGAAAGACCAGGCTAAATATATAGAACAGATTTGACCTCTGACCCAGCTCTGAAAGCTGTGTGGTATTGACCACACTAAATGTCTGATTTTAAGCAGCCAGCTTGTGCTATGATGGAAAGCCAACAATTGTTGGAAAGAAGAGAACCTAAGCTTTAATTTGATGTGCAACATGTTTGATTTGAAGCAGGTTTACCAGAAATACAGGAGGATAAGGTAGAATATAAAACCAGTTGGCTGCAGGCCTTTTGAAAACAGCTGAATGTAACCATAATTCATCAGTGTGCTGCTAGCCACCAGAAGGGTTAAAATCAACAATGTTGGACTCTATGAAAAGGTCTGAATCTGAGGTTTACATGGAGGTATCACTCCAGTAAATCAGATCATGCTAGCCTGAAAGACCAGGCTAAATATACAGAACAGATTTGACCTCTGACCCAGCTCTGAAAGTTGTGTGGTATTGACCACACTAAATGTCTGATTTTAAGCAGCCAGCTTGTGCTATGATGGAAAGCCAACAATTGATGGAAAGAAGAGAACCTAAGCTTTAATTTGATGCGCAACATGTTTGATTTGAAGCAGGTTTACCAGAAATACAGGAGGATAAGTTAGAATATAAAACCTGTTGGCTACAGGCCTTTTAAAAACAGCTGAATATAACCATAATTCATCAGTGTGCTGCTAGCCACCAGAAGGTTTAAAATGAACAATATTGGACTCTATGAAAAGGTCTGAATCTGAGTTTTAAATTGAGGTGTTACTCCAGTAAATCAGATCATGCTAGCCTGAAAGACCAGGCTAAATATATAGAACAGATTTGACCTCTGACCCAGCTCTGAAAGCTGTGTGGTATTGACCACACTAAATGTCTGATTTTAAGCAGCCAGCTTGTGCTATGATGGAAAGCCAACAATTGTTGGAAAGAAGAGAACCTAAGCTTTAATTTGATGTGCAACATGTTTGATTTGAAGCAGGTTTACCAGAAATACAGGAGGATAAGGTAGAATATAAAACCAGTTGGCTGCAGGCCTTTTGAAAACAGCTGAATGTAACCATAATTCATCAGTGTGCTGCTAGCCACCAGAAGGGTTAAAATCAACAATGTTGGAGTCTATGAAAAGGTCTGAATCTGAGGTTTACATGGAGGTATCACTCCAGTAAATCAGATCATGCTAGCCTGAAAGACCAGGCTAAATATACAGAACAGATTTGACCTCTGACCCAGCTCTGAAAGCTGTGTGGTATTGACCACACTAAATGTCTGATTTTAAGCAGCCAGCTTGTGCTATGATGGAAAGCCAACAATTGTTGGAAAGAAGAGAACCTAAGCTTTAATTTGATGTGCAACATGTTTGATTTGAAGCAGGTTTACCAGAAATACAGGAGGATAAGGTAGAATATAAAACCAGTTGGCTGCAGGCCTTTTGAAAACAGCTGAATGTAACCATAATTCATCAGTGTGCTGCTAGCCACCAGAAGGGTTAAAATCAACAATGTTGGACTCTATGAAAAGGTCTGAATCTGAGGTTTACATGGAGGTATCACTCCAGTAAATCAGATCATGCTAGCCTGAAAGACCAGGCTAAATATACAGAACAGATTTGACCTCTGACCCAGCTCTGAAAGTTGTGTGGTATTGACCACACTAAATGTCTGATTTTAAGCAGCCAGGTTGTGCTATGATGGAAAGCCAACAATTGATGGAAAGAAGAGAACCTAAGCTTTAATTTGATGCGCAACATGTTTGATTTGAAGCAGGTTTACCAGAAATACAGGAGGATAAGTTAGAATATAAAACCTTTTGGCTGCAGGCCTTTTGAAAACAGCTGAATGTAACCATAATTCATCAGTGTGCTGCTAGCCACCAGAAGGGTTAAAATCAACAATGTTGGACTCTATGAAAAGGTCTGAATCTGAGCTTTAAATTGAGGTGTCATTCCAGTAAATCAGATCATGCTAGCCTGAAGGACCAGGCTAAATATACAGAACAGATTTGACCTCTGACCCAGCTCTGAAAGCTGTGTGGTATTGACCACACTAAATGTCTGATTTTAAGCAGCCAGGTTGTGCTATGATGGAAAGCCAACAATTGATGGAAAGAAGAGAACCTAAGCTTTAATTTGATGTGCAACATGTTCGATTTGAAGCAGGTTTACCAGAAATACAGGAGGATACTTTAGAATATAAAACCAGTTGGCTGCAGGCCTTTTGAAAACAGCTGGATGTAACCATAATTCATCAGTGTGCTGCTAGCCACCAGAAGGGTTAAAATCAACAATGTTGGACTCTATGAAAAGGTCTGAATCTGAGGTTTACATGGAGGTATCATTCCAGTAAATCAGATCATGCTAGCCTGAAAGACCAGGCTAAATATACAGAACAGATTTGACCTCTGACCCAGCTCTGAAAGCTGTGTGGTATTGACCACACTAAATGTCTGATTTTAAGCAGCCAGGTTGTGCTAGGATGGAAAGCCAACAATTGATGGAAAGAAGAGAACCTAAGCTTTAATTTGATGTGCAACATGTTTGATTTGAAGCAGGTTTACCAGAAATACAGGAGGATAAGTTAGAATATAAAACCAGTTGGCTACAGGCCTTTTGAAAACAGCTGAATGTAACCATAATTCATCAGTGTGCTGCTAGCCACCAGAAGGAGTAAAATCAACAATGTTGGACTCTATGAAAAGGTCTGAATCTGAGCTTTAAATTGAGGTGTCACTCCAGTAAATCAGATCATGCTAGCCTGAAAGACCAGGCTAAATATACAGAACAGATTTGACCTCTGACCCAGCTCTGAAAGCTGTGTGGTATTGACCACACTAAATGTCTGATTTTAAGCAGCCAGGTTGTGATAGGATGGAAAGCCAACAATTGTTGGAAAGAAGAGAACCTAAGCTTTAATTTGATGTGCAACATGTTTGATTTGAAGCAGGTTTACCAGAAATACAGGAGGATAAGTTAGAATATAAAACCTGTTGGCTGCAGGCCTTTTGAAAACAGCTGAATGTAACCATAATTCATCAGTGTGCTGCTAGCCACCAGAAGGGTTAAAATGAACAATGTTGGAGTCTATGAAAAGGTCTGAATCTGAGCTTTAAATTGAGGTGTCACTCCAGTAAATCAGATCATGCTAGCCTGAAGGACCAGGCTAAATATACAGAACAGATTTGACCTCTGACCCAGCTCTGAAAGCTGTGTGGTATTGACCACACTAAATGTCTGATTTTAAGCAGCCAGGTTGTGCTATGATGGAAAGCCAACAATTGATGGAAAGAAGAGAACCTAAGCTTTAATTTGATGTGCAACATGTTTGATTTGAAGCAGGTTTACCAGAAATACAGGAGGATACTTTAGAATATAAAACCAGTTGGCTGCAGGCCTTTTGAAAACAGCTGAATATAACCATAATTCATCAGTGTGCTGCTAGCCACCAGAAGGGTTAAAATCAACAATGTTGGACTCTATGAAAAGGTCTGAATCTGAGGTTTACATGGAGGTATCATTCCAGTAAATCAGATCATGCTAGCCTGAAAGACCAGGCTAAATATACAGAACAGATTTGACCTCTGACCCAGCTCTGAAAGCTGTGTGGTATTGACCACACTAAATGTCTGATTTTAAGCAGCCAGCTTGTGCTATGATGGAAAGCCAACAATTGATGGAAAGAAGAGAACCTAAGCTTTAATTTGATGTGCAACATGTTTGATTTGAAGCAGGTTTACCAGAAATACAGGAGGATAAGTTAGAATATAAAACCTGTTGGCTACAGGCCTTTTGAAAACAGCTGAATGTAACCATAATTCATCAGTGTGCTGCTAGCCACCAGAAGGGTTAAAATCAACAATGTTGGAGTCTATGAAAAGGTTTGAATCTGAGCTTTAAATTGAGGTGTCACTCCAGTAAATCAGATCATGCTAGCCTGAAAGACCAGGCTAAATATACAGAACAGATTTGACTTCTGACCCAGCTCTGAAAGCTGTGTGGTATTGACAACACTAAATGTCTGATTTTAAGCAGCCAGCTTGTGCTATGATGGAAAGCCAACAATTGTTGGAAAGAAGAGAACCTAAGCTTTAATTTGATGTGCAACATGTTTGATTTGAAGCAGGTTTACCAGAAATACAGGAGGATAAGGTAGAATATAAAACCAGTTGGCTGCAGGCCTTTTGAAAACAGCTGAATGTAACCATAATTCATCAGTGTGCTGCTAGCCACCAGAAGGGTTAAAATCAACAATGTTGGACTCTATGAAAAGGTCTGAATCTGAGGTTTACATGGAGGTATCACTCCAGTAAATCAGATCATGCTAGCCTGAAAGACCAGGCTAAATATACAGAACAGATTTGACCTCTGACCCAGCTCTGAAAGCTGTGTGGTATTGACCACACTAAATGTCTGATTTTAAGCAGCCAGGTTGTGCTATGATGGAAAGCCAACAATTGATGGAAAGAAGAGAACCTAAGCTTTAATTTGATGTGCAACATGTTTGATTTGAAGCAGGTTTACCAGAAATACAGGAGGATAAGTTAGCATATAAAACCTGTTGGCTGCAGGCCTTTTGAAAACAGCTGAATGTAACCATAATTCATCAGTGTGCTGCTAGCCACCAGAAGGGTTAAAATCAACAATGTTGGACTCTATGAAAAGGTCTGAATCTGAGGTTTACATGGAGGTATCACTCCAGTAAATCAGATCATGCTAGCCTGAAAGACCAGGCTAAATATACAGAACAGATTTGACCTCTGACCCAGCTCTGAAAGTTGTGTGGTATTGACCACACTAAATGTCTGATTTTAAGCAGCCAGCTTGTGCTATGATGGAAAGCCAACAATTGATGGAAAGAAGAGAACCTAAGCTTTAATTTGATGCGCAACATGTTTGATTTGAAGCAGGTTTACCAGAAATACAGGAGGATAAGTTAGAATATAAAACCTGTTGGCTACAGGCCTTTTAAAAACAGCTGAATATAACCATAATTCATCAGTGTGCTGCTAGCCACCAGAAGGTTTAAAATGAACAATATTGGACTCTATGAAAAGGTCTGAATCTGAGTTTTAAATTGAGGTGTTACTCCAGTAAATCAGATCATGCTAGCCTGAAAGACCAGGCTAAATATATAGAACAGATTTGACCTCTGACCCAGCTCTGAAAGCTGTGTGGTATTGACCACACTAAATGTCTGATTTTAAGCAGCCAGCTTGTGCTATGATGGAAAGCCAACAATTGTTGGAAAGAAGAGAACCTAAGCTTTAATTTGATGTGCAACATGTTTGATTTGAAGCAGGTTTACCAGAAATACAGGAGGATAAGGTAGAATATAAAACCAGTTGGCTGCAGGCCTTTTGAAAACAGCTGAATGTAACCATAATTCATCAGTGTGCTGCTAGCCACCAGAAGGGTTAAAATCAACAATGTTGGAGTCTATGAAAAGGTCTGAATCTGAGGTTTACATGGAGGTATCACTCCAGTAAATCAGATCATGCTAGCCTGAAAGACCAGGCTAAATATACAGAACAGATTTGACCTCTGACCCAGCTCTGAAAGCTGTGTGGTATTGACCACACTAAATGTCTGATTTTAAGCAGCCAGCTTGTGCTATGATGGAAAGCCAACAATTGTTGGAAAGAAGAGAACCTAAGCTTTAATTTGATGTGCAACATGTTTGATTTGAAGCAGGTTTACCAGAAATACAGGAGGATAAGGTAGAATATAAAACCAGTTGGCTGCAGGCCTTTTGAAAACAGCTGAATGTAACCATAATTCATCAGTGTGCTGCTAGCCACCAGAAGGGTTAAAATCAACAATGTTGGACTCTATGAAAAGGTCTGAATCTGAGGTTTACATGGAGGTATCACTCCAGTAAATCAGATCATGCTAGCCTGAAAGACCAGGCTAAATATACAGAACAGATTTGACCTCTGACCCAGCTCTGAAAGTTGTGTGGTATTGACCACACTAAATGTCTGATTTTAAGCAGCCAGGTTGTGCTATGATGGAAAGCCAACAATTGATGGAAAGAAGAGAACCTAAGCTTTAATTTGATGCGCAACATGTTTGATTTGAAGCAGGTTTACCAGAAATACAGGAGGATAAGTTAGAATATAAAACCTTTTGGCTGCAGGCCTTTTGAAAACAGCTGAATGTAACCATAATTCATCAGTGTGCTGCTAGCCACCAGAAGGGTTAAAATCAACAATGTTGGACTCTATGAAAAGGTCTGAATCTGAGCTTTAAATTGAGGTGTCATTCCAGTAAATCAGATCATGCTAGCCTGAAGGACCAGGCTAAATATACAGAACAGATTTGACCTCTGACCCAGCTCTGAAAGTTGTGTGGTATTGACCACACTAAATGTCTGATTTTAAGCAGCCAGGTTGTGCTATGATGGAAAGCCAACAATTGATGGAAAGAAGAGAACCTAAGCTTTAATTTGATGCGCAACATGTTTGATTTGAAGCAGGTTTACCAGAAATACAGGAGGATAAGTTAGAATATAAAACCTTTTGGCTGCAGGCCTTTTGAAAACAGCTGAATGTAACCATAATTCATCAGTGTGCTGCTAGCCACCAGAAGGGTTAAAATCAACAATGTTGGACTCTATGAAAAGGTCTGAATCTGAGCTTTAAATTGAGGTGTCATTCCAGTAAATCAGATCATGCTAGCCTGAAGGACCAGGCTAAATATACAGAACAGATTTGACCTCTGACCCAGCTCTGAAAGCTGTGTGGTATTGACCACACTAAATGTCTGATTTTAAGCAGCCAGGTTGTGCTATGATGGAAAGCCAACAATTGATGGAAAGAAGAGAACCTAAGCTTTAATTTGATGTGCAACATGTTCGATTTGAAGCAGGTTTACCAGAAATACAGGAGGATACTTTAGAATATAAAACCAGTTGGCTGCAGGCCTTTTGAAAACAGCTGGATGTAACCATAATTCATCAGTGTGCTGCTAGCCACCAGAAGGGTTAAAATCAACAATGTTGGACTCTATGAAAAGGTCTGAATCTGAGGTTTACATGGAGGTATCATTCCAGTAAATCAGATCATGCTAGCCTGAAAGACCAGGCTAAATATACAGAACAGATTTGACCTCTGACCCAGCTCTGAAAGCTGTGTGGTATTGACCACACTAAATGTCTGATTTTAAGCAGCCAGGTTGTGCTAGGATGGAAAGCCAACAATTGATGGAAAGAAGAGAACCTAAGCTTTAATTTGATGTGCAACATGTTTGATTTGAAGCAGGTTTACCAGAAATACAGGAGGATAAGTTAGAATATAAAACCAGTTGGCTACAGGCCTTTTGAAAACAGCTGAATGTAACCATAATTCATCAGTGTGCTGCTAGCCACCAGAAGGAGTAAAATCAACAATGTTGGACTCTATGAAAAGGTCTGAATCTGAGCTTTAAATTGAGGTGTCACTCCAGTAAATCAGATCATGCTAGCCTGAAAGACCAGGCTAAATATACAGAACAGATTTGACCTCTGACCCAGCTCTGAAAGCTGTGTGGTATTGACCACACTAAATGTCTGATTTTAAGCAGCCAGGTTGTGATAGGATGGAAAGCCAACAATTGTTGGAAAGAAGAGAACCTAAGCTTTAATTTGATGTGCAACATGTTTGATTTGAAGCAGGTTTACCAGAAATACAGGAGGATAAGTTAGAATATAAAACCAGTTGGCTGCAGGCCTTTTGAAAACAGCTGAATGTAACCATAATTCATCAGTGTGCTGCTAGCCACCAGAAGGGTTAAAATCAACAATGTTGGACTCTATGAAAAGGTCTGAATCTGAGGTTTACATGGAGGTATCACTCCAGTAAATCAGATCATGCTAGCCTGAAGGACCAGGCTAAATATACAGAACAGATTTGACCTCTGACCCAGCTCTGAAAGTTGTGTGGTATTGACCACACTAAATGTCTGATTTTAAGCAGCCAGCTTGTGCTATGATGGAAAGCCAACAATTGATGGAAAGAAGAGAACCTAAGCTTTAATTTGATGCGCAACATGTTTGATTTGAAGCAGGTTTACCAGAAATACAGGAGGATAAGTTAGAATATAAAACCTGTTGGCTACAGGCCTTTTAAAAACAGCTGAATATAACCATAATTCATCAGTGTGCTGCTAGCCACCAGAAGGTTTAAAATGAACAATATTGGACTCTATGAAAAGGTCTGAATCTGAGTTTTAAATTGAGGTGTCACTCCAGTAAATCAGATCATGCTAGCCTGAAAGACCAGGCTAAATATATAGAACAGATTTGACCTCTGACCCAGCTCTGAAAGCTGTGTGGTATTGACCACACTAAATGTCTGATTTTAAGCAGCCAGCTTGTGCTATGATGGAAAGCCAACAATTGTTGGAAAGAAGAGAACCTAAGCTTTAATTTGATGTGCAACATGTTTGATTTGAAGCAGGTTTACCAGAAATACAGGAGGATAAGGTAGAATATAAAACCAGTTGGCTGCAGGCCTTTTGAAAACAGCTGAATGTAACCATAATTCATCAGTGTGCTGCTAGCCACCAGAAGGGTTAAAATAAACAATGTTGGACTCTATGAAAAGGTCTGAATCTGAGGTTTACATGGAGGTATCACTCCAGTAAATCAGATCATGCTAGCCTGAAGGACCAGGCTAAATATACAGAACAGATTTGACCTCTGACCCAGCTCTGAAAGCTGTGTCGTATTGACCACACTAAATGTCTGATTTTAAGCAGCCAGGTTGTGCTATGATGGAAAGCCAACAATTGATGGAAAGAAGAGAACCTAAGCTTTAATTTGATGTGCAACATGTTTGATTTGAAGCAGGTTTACCAGAAATACAGGAGGATACGTTAGAATATAAAACTTGTTGGCTGCAGGCCTTTTGAAAACAGCTGAATGTAACCATAATTCATCAGTGTGCTGCTAGCCACCAGAAGGGGTAAAATCAACAATGTTGGACTCTATGAAAAGGTCTGAATCTGAGGTTTAAATGAAGGTATCACTCCAGTAAATCAGATCATGCTAGCCTGAAAGACCAGGCTAAATATACAGAACAGATTTGACCTCTGACCCAGCTCTGAAAGCTGTGTGGTATTGACCACACTAAATGTCTGATTTTAAGCAGCCAGGTTGTGCTATGATGGAAAGCCAACAATTGATGGAAAGAAGAGAACCTAAGCTTTAATTTGATGTGCAACATGTTTGATTTGAAGCAGGTTTACCAGAAATACAGGAGGATAAGTTAGAATATAAAACTTGTTGGCTGCAGGCCTTTTGAAAACAGCTGAATGTAACCATAATTCATCAGTGTGCTGCTAGCCACCAGAAGGGGTAAAATCAACAATGTTGGACTCTATGAAAAGGTCTGAATCTGAGGTTTAAATGAAGGTATCACTCCAGTAAATCAGATCATGCTAGCCTGAAAGACCAGGCTAAATATACAGAACAGATTTGACCTCTGACCCAGCTCTGAAAGCTGTGTGGTATTGACCACACTAAATGTCTGATTTTAAGCAGCCAGCTTGTGCTATGATGGAAAGCCAACAATTGATGGAAAGAAGAGAACCTAAGCTTTAATTTGATGTGCAACATGTTTGATTTGAAGCAGGTTTACCAGAAATACAGGAGGATAAGTTAGAATATAAAACTTGTTGGCTGCAGGCCTTTTGAAAACAGCTGAATGTAACCATAATTCATCAGTGTGCTGCTAGCCACCAGAAGGGGTAAAATCAACAATGTTGGAGTCTATGAAAAGGTCTGAATCTGAGGTTTACATGAAGGTATCACTCCAGTAAATCAGATCATGCTAGCCTGAAAGACCAGGCTAAATATACAGAACAGATTTGACCTCTGACCCAGCTCTGAAAGCTGTGTGGTATTGACCACACTAAATGTCTGATTTTAAGCAGCCAGCTTGTGCTATGATGGAAAGCCAACAATTGTTGGAAAGAAGAGAACCTAAACTTTAATTTGATGTGCAACATGTTTGATTTGAAGCAGGTTTACCAGAAATACAGGAGGATAAGGTAGAATATAAAACCTGTTGGCTGCAGGCCTTTTGAAAACAGCTGAATGTAACCATAATTCATCAGTGTGCTGCTAGCCACCAGAAGGGTTAAAATCAACAATGTTGGACTCTATGAAAAGGTCTGAATCTGAGCTTTAAATTGAGGTGTCACTCCAGTAAATCAGATCATGCTAGCCTGAAGGACCAGGCTAAATATACAGAACAGATTTGACCTCTGACCCAGCTCTGAAAGCTGTGTGGTATTGACCACACTAAATGTCTGATTTTAAGCAGCCAGGTTGTGCTATGATGGAAAGCCAACAATTGATGGAAAGAAGAGAACCGAAGCTTTAATTTGATGCGCAACATGTTTGATTTGAAGCAGGTTTACCAGAAATACAGGAGGATAAGTTAGAATAGAAAACCTGTTGGCTACAGGCCTTTTGAAAACAGCTGAATGTAACCATAATTCATCAGTGTGCTGCTAGCCACCAGAAGGGGTAAAATCAACAATGTTGGACTCTATGAAAAGGTCTGAATCTGAGCTTTAAATTGAGGTGTCACTCCAGTAAATCAGATCATGCTAGCCTGAAAGACCAGGCTAAATATACAGAACAGATTTGACCTCTGACCCAGCTCTGAAAGCTGTGTGGTATTGACCACACTAAATGTCTGATTTTAAGCAGCCAGGTTGTGCTAGGATGGAAAGCCAACAATTGATGGAAAGAAGAAAACCTAAGCTTTAATTTGATGTGCAACATGTTTGATTTGAAGCAGGTTTACCAGAAATACAGGAGGATAAGTTAGAATATAAAACCTGTTGGCTACAGGCCTTTTGAAAACAGCTGAATGTAACCATAATTCATCAGTGTGCTGCTAGCCACCAGAAGGTTTAAAATGAACAATGTTGGACTCTATGAAAAGGTCTGAATCTGAGCTTTAAATTGAGGTATCACTCCAGTAAATCAGATCATGCTAGCCTGAAAGACCAGGCTAAATATATAGAACAGATTTGACCTCTGACCCAGCTCTGAAAGCTGTGTGGTATTGACCACACTAAATATCTGATTTTAAGCAGCCAGCTTGTGCTATGATGGAAAGCCAACAATTGTTGGAAAGAAGAGAACCTAAGCTTTAATTTGATGTGCAACATGTTTGATTTGAAGCAGGTTTACCAGAAATACAGGAGGATAAGGTAGAATATAAAACCAGTTGGCTGCAGGCCTTTTGAAAACAGCTGAATGTAACCATAATTCATCAGTGTGCTGCTAGCCACCAGAAGGGTTAAAATAAACAATGTTGGACTCTATGAAAAGGTCTGAATCTGAGGTTTACATGGAGGTATCACTCCAGTAAATCAGATCATGCTAGCCTGAAGGACCAGGCTAAATATACAGAACAGATTTGACCTCTGACCCAGCTCTGAAAGCTGTGTCGTATTGACCACACTAAATGTCTGATTTTATACAGCCAGGTTGTGCTATGATGGAAAGCCAACAATTGATTGAAAGAAGAGAACCTAAGCTTTAATTTGATGTGCAACATGTTTGATTTGAAGCAGGTTTACCAGAAATACAGGAGGATAAGTTAGAATATAAAACTTGTTGGCTGCAGGCCTTTTGAAAACAGCTGAATGTAACCATAATTCATCAGTGTGCTGCTAGCCACCAGAAGGGGTAAAATCAACAATGTTGGAGTCTATGAAAAGGTCTGAATCTGAGCTTTAAATTGAGGTGTCACTCCAGTAAATCAGATCATGCTAGCCTGAAAGACCAGGCTAAATATACAGAACAGATTTGACCTCTGACCCAGCTCTGAAAGCTGTGTGGTATTGACCACACTAAATGTCTGATTTTAAGCAGCCAGCTTGTGCTATGATGGAAAGCCAACAATTGTTGGAAAGAAGAGAACCTAAGCTTTAATTTGATGTGCAACATGTTTGATTTGAAGCAGGTTTACCAGAAATACAGGAGGATAAGGTAGAATATAAAACCTGTTGGCTGCAGGCCTTTTGAAAACAGCTGAATGTAACCATAATTCATCAGTGTGCTGCTAGCCACCAGAAGGCGTAAAATCAACAATGTTGGACTCTATGAAAAGGTCTGAATCTGAGCTTTAAATTGAGGTGTCACTCCAGTAAATCAGATCATGCTAGCCTGAAGGACCAGGCTAAATATACAGAACAGATTTGACCTCTGACCCAGCTCTGAAAGCTGTGTGGTATTGACCACACTAAATGTCTGATTTTAAGCAGCCAGGTTGTGCTATGATGGAAAGCCAACAATTGATGGAAAGAAGAGAACCGAAGCTTTAATTTGATGCGCAACATGTTTGATTTGAAGCAGGTTTACCAGAAATACAGGAGGATAAGTTAGAATAGAAAACCTGTTGGCTACAGGCCTTTTGAAAACAGCTGAATGTAACCATAATTCATCAGTGTGCTGCTAGCCACCAGAAGGGGTAAAATCAACAATGTTGGACTCTATGAAAAGGTCTGAATCTGAGCTTTAAATTGAGGTGTCACTCCAGTAAATCAGATCATGCTAGCCTGAAAGACCAGGCTAAATATACAGAACAGATTTGACCTCTGACCCAGCTCTGAAAGCTGTGTGGTATTGACCACACTAAGTGTCTGATTTTAAGCAGCCAGGTTGTGCTATGATGGAAAGCCAACAATTGATGGAAAGAAGAGAACCTAAGGTTTAATTTGATGTGCAACATGTTTGATTTGAAGCAGGTTTACCAGAAATACAGGAGGATAAGTTAGAATATAAAACCTGTTGGCTACAGTCCTTTTGAAAACAGCTGAATGTAACCATAATTCATCAGTGTGCTGCTAGCCACCAGAAGGGGTAAACTCAACAATGTTGGACTCTATGCAAAGGTCTGAATCTGAGCTTTAAATTGAGGTGTCACTCCAGTAAATCAGATCATGCTAGCCTGAAAGACCAGGCTAAATATACAGAACAGATTTGACCTGACCCAGCTCTGAAAGCTGTGTGGTATTGACCACACTAAATGTCTTATTTTAAGCAGCCAGGTTGTGATAGGATGGAAAGCCAACAATTGTTGGAAAGAAGAGAACCTAAGCTTTAATTTGATGTGCAACATGTTTGATTTGAAGCAGGTTTACCAGAAATACAGGAGGATAAGTTAGAATATAAAACCTGTTGGCTACAGGCCTTTTAAAAACAGCTGAATATAACCATAATTCATCAGTGTGCTGCTAGCCACCAGAAGGTTTAAAATCAACAATGTTGGACTCTATGAAAAGGTCTGAATCTGAGCTTTAAATTGAGGTGTCATTCCAGTAAATCAGATCATGCTAGCCTGAAAGACCAGGCTAAATATACAGAACAGATTTGACCTCTGACCCAGCTCTGAAAGCTGTGTGGTATTGACCACACTAAATGTCTGATTTTAAGCAGCCAGGTTGTGCTATGATGGAAAGCCAACAATTGTTGGAAAGAAGAGAACCTAAGCTTTAATTTGATGTGCAACATGTTTGATTTGAAGCAGGTTTACCAGAAATACAGGAGGATAAGTTAGAATATAAAACCAGTTGGCTGCAGGCCTTTTAAAAACAGCTGAATGTAACCATAATTCATCAGTGTGCTGCTAGCCACCAGAAGGTTTAAAATGAACAATATTGGACTCTATGAAAAGGTCTGAATCTGAGCTTTAAATTGAGGTGTCACTCCAGTAAATCAGATCATGCTAGCCTGAAAGACCAGGCTAAATATATAGAACAGATTTGACCTCTGACCCAGCTCTGAAAGCTGTGTGGTATTGACCACACTAAATGTCTGATTTTAAGCAGCCAGCTTGTGCTATGATGGAAAGCCAACAATTGTTGGAAAGAAGAGAACCTAAGCTTTAATTTGATGTGCAACATGTTTGATTTGAAGCAGGTTTACCAGAAATACAGGAGGATAAGGTAGAATATAAAACCAGTTGGCTGCAGGCCTTTTGAAAACAGCTGAATGTAACCATAATTCATCAGTGTGCTGCTAGCCACCAGAAGGGTTAAAATCAACAATGTTGGACTCTATGAAAAGGTCTGAATCTGAGGTTTACATGGAGGTATCATTCCAGTAAATCAGATCATGCTAGCCTGAAAGACCAGGCTAAATATACAGAACAGATTTGACCTCTGACCCAGCTCTGAAAGCTGTGTGGTATTGACCACACTAAATGTCTGATTTTAAGCAGCCAGGTTGTGCTATGATGGAAAGCCAACAATTGATGGAAAGAAGAGAACCTAAGCTTTAATTTGATGTGCAACATGTTTGATTTGAAGCAGGTTTACCAGAAATACAGGAGGATAAGTTAGAATATAAAACCTGTTGGCTACAGGCCTTTTGAAAACAGCTGAATGTAACCATAATTCATCAGTGTGCTGCTAGCCACCAGAAGGTTTAAAATGAACAATGTTGGACTCTATGAAAAGGTCTGAATCTGAGGTTTACATGGAGGTATCACTCCAGTAAATCAGATCATGCTAGCCTGAAAGACCAGGCTAAATATACAGAACAGATTTGACCTCTGACCCAGCTCTGAAAGCTGTGTGGTATTGACCACACTAAATGTCTGATTTTAAGCAGCCAGGTTGTGCTATGATGGAAAGCCAACAATTAATGGTAAGAAGAGAACCTAAGCTTTAATTTGATGTGCAACATGTTTGATTTGAAGCAGGTTTACCAGAAATACAGGAGGATAAGTTAGAATATAAAACCTGTTGGCTACAGTCCTTTTGAAAACAGCTGAATGTAACCATAATTCATCAGTGTGCTGCTAGCCACCAGAAGGGGTAAAATCAACAATGTTGGACTCTATGCAAAGGTCTGAATCTGAGCTTTAAATTGAGGTGTCACTCCAGTAAATCAGATCATGCTAGCCTGAAAGACCAGGCTAAATATACAGAACAGATTTGACCTCTGACCCAGCTCTGAAAGCTGTGTGGTATTGACCACACTAAATGTCTTATTTTAAGCAGCCAGGTTGTGATAGGATGGAAAGCCAACAATTGTTGGAAAGAAGAGAACCTAAGCTTTAATTTGATGTGCAACATGTTTGATTTGAAGCAGGTTTACCAGAAATACAGGAGGATAAGTTAGAATATAAAACCAGTTGGCTGCAGGCCTTTTGAAAACAGCTGAATGTAACCATAATTCATCAGTGTGCTGCTAGCCACCAGAAGGGTTAAAATCAACAATGTTGGACTCTATGAAAAGGTCTGAATCTGAGGTTTACATGGAGGTATCATTCCAGTAAATCAGATCATGCTAGCCTGAAAGACCAGGCTAAATATACAGAACAGATTTGACCTCTGACCCAGCTCTGAAAGCTGTGTGGTATTGACCACACTAAATGTCTGATTTTAAGCAGCCAGGTTGTGATAGGATGGAAAGCCAACAATTGTTGGAAAGAAGAGAACCTAAGCTTTAATTTGATGTGCAACATGTTTGATTTGAAGCAGGTTTACCAGAAATACAGGAGGATAAGTTAGAATATAAAACCAGTTGGCTGCAGGCCTTTTGAAAACAGCTGAATGTAACCATAATTCATCAGTGTGCTGCTAGCCACCAGAAGGGGTAAAATCAACAATGTTGGACTCTATGAAAAGGTCTGAATCTGAGGTTTACATGGAGGTATCATTCCAGTAAATCAGATCATGCTAGCCTGAAAGACCAGGCTAAATATACAGAACAGATTTGACCTCTGACCCAGCTCTGAAAGCTGTGTGGTATTGACCACACTAAATGTCTGATTTTAAGCAGCCAGGTTGTGCTATGATGGAAAGCCAACAATTGATGGAAAGAAGAGAACCTAAGCTTTAATTTGATGTGCAACATGTTTGATTTGAAGCAGGTTTACCAGAAATACAGGAGGATAAGTTAGAATATAAAACCTGTTGGCTACAGGCCTTTTGAAAACAGCTGAATGTAACCATAATTCATCAGTGTGCTGCTAGCCACCAGAAGGGTTAAAATCAACAATGTTGGACTCTATGAAAAGGTCTGAATCTGAGCTTTAAATTGAGGTGTCACTCCAGTAAATCAGATCATGCTAGCCTGAAAGACCAGGCTAAATATACAGAACAGATTTGACCTCTGACCCAGCTCTGAAAGCTGTGTGGTATTGACCACACTAAATGTCTGATTTTAAGCAGCCAGGTTGTGCTATGATGGAAAGCCAACAATTGTTGGAAAGAAGAGAACCTAAGCTTTAATTTGATGTGCAACATGTTTGATTTGAAGCAGGTTTACCAGAAATACAGGAGGATAAGTTAGAATATAAAACCAGTTGGCTGCAGGCCTTTTAAAAACAGCTGAATGTAACCATAATTCATCAGTGTGCTGCTAGCCACCAGAAGGTTTAAAATGAACAATATTGGACTCTATGAAAAGGTCTGAATCTGAGCTTTAAATTGAGGTGTCACTCCAGTAAATCAGATCATGCTAGCCTGAAAGACCAGGCTAAATATATAGAACAGATTTGACCTCTGACCCAGCTCTGAAAGCTGTGTGGTATTGACCACACTAAATGTCTGATTTTAAGCAGCCAGCTTGTGCTATGATGGAAAGCCAACAATTGTTGGAAAGAAGAGAACCTAAGCTTTAATTTGATGTGCAACATGTTTGATTTGAAGCAGGTTTACCAGAAATACAGGAGGATAAGTTAGAATATAAAACCTGTTGGCTACAGGCCTTTTAAAAACAGCTGAATATAACCATAATTCATCAGTGTGCTGCTAGCCACCAGAAGGTTTAAAATCAACAATGTTGGACTCTATGAAAAGGTCTGAATCTGAGCTTTAAATTGAGGTGTCACTCCAGTAAATCAGATCATGCTAGCCTGAAAGACCAGGCTAAATATACAGAACAGATTTGACCTCTGACCCAGCTCTGAAAGCTGTGTGGTATTGACCACACTAAATGTCTGATTTTAAGCAGCCAGGTTGTGCTATGATGGAAAGCCAACAATTGTTGGAAAGAAGAGAACCTAAGCTTTAATTTGATGTGCAACATGTTTGATTTGAAGCAGGTTTACCAGAAATACAGGAGGATAAGTTAGAATATAAAACCAGTTGGCTGCAGGCCTTTTAAAAACAGCTGAATGTAACCATAATTCATCAGTGTGCTGCTAGCCACCAGAAGGGGTAAAATCAACAATGTTGGACTCTATGAAAAGGTCTGAATCTGAGGTTTACATGGAGGTATCATTCCAGTAAATCAGATCATGCTAGCCTGAAAGACCAGGCTAAATATACAGAACAGATTTGACCTCTGACCCAGCTCTGAAAGCTGTGTGGTATTGACCACACTAAATGTCTGATTTTAAGCAGCCAGGTTGTGCTATGATGGAAAGCCAACAATTGATGGAAAGAAGAGAACCTAAGCTTTAATTTGATGTGCAACATGTTTGATTTGAAGCAGGTTTACCAGAAATACAGGAGGATAAGTTAGAATATAAAACCTGTTGGCTACAGGCCTTTTGAAAACAGCTGAATGTAACCATAATTCATCAGTGTGCTGCTAGCCACCAGAAGGGTTAAAATCAACAATGTTGGACTCTATGAAAAGGTCTGAATCTGAGCTTTAAATTGAGGTGTCACTCCAGTAAATCAGATCATGCTAGCCTGAAAGACCAGGCTAAATATACAGAACAGATTTGACCTCTGACCCAGCTCTGAAAGCTGTGTGGTATTGACCACACTAAATGTCTGATTTTAAGCAGCCAGGTTGTGCTATGATGGAAAGCCAACAATTGTTGGAAAGAAGAGAACCTAAGCTTTAATTTGATGTGCAACATGTTTGATTTGAAGCAGGTTTACCAGAAATACAGGAGGATAAGTTAGAATATAAAACCAGTTGGCTGCAGGCCTTTTAAAAACAGCTGAATGTAACCATAATTCATCAGTGTGCTGCTAGCCACCAGAAGGTTTAAAATCAACAATGTTGGACTCTATGAAAAGGTCTGAATCTGAGCTTTAAATTGAGGTGTCACTCCAGTAAATCAGATCATGCTAGCCTGAAAGACCAGGCTAAATATACAGAACAGATTTGACCTCTGACCCAGCTCTGAAAGCTGTGTGGTATTGACCACACTAAATGTCTGATTTTAAGCAGCCAGGTTGTGCTATGATGGAAAGCCAACAATTGTTGGAAAGAAGAGAACCTAAGCTTTAATTTGATGTGCAACATGTTTGATTTGAAGCAGGTTTACCAGAAATACAGGAGGATAAGTTAGAATATAAAACCAGTTGGCTGCAGGCCTTTTAAAAACAGCTGAATGTAACCATAATTCATCAGTGTGCTGCTAGCCACCAGAAGGTTTAAAATGAACAATATTGGACTCTATGAAAAGGTCTGAATCTGAGCTTTAAATTGAGGTGTCACTCCAGTAAATCAGATCATGCTAGCCTGAAAGACCAGGCTAAATATATAGAACAGATTTGACCTCTGACCCAGCTCTGAAAGCTGTGTGGTATTGACCACACTAAATGTCTGATTTTAAGCAGCCAGCTTGTGCTATGATGGAAAGCCAACAATTGTTGGAAAGAAGAGAACCTAAGCTTTAATTTGATGTGCAACATGTTTGATTTGAAGCAGGTTTACCAGAAATACAGGAGGATACTTTAGAATATAAAACCAGTTGGCTGCAGGCCTTTTGAAAACAGCTGAATGTAACCATAATTCATCAGTGTGCTGCTAGCCACCAGAAGGTTTAAAATGAACAATGTTGGACTCTATGAAAAGGTCTGAATCTGAGGTTTACATGGAGGTATCACTCCAGTAAATCAGATCATGCTAGCCTGAAAGGCCAGGCTAAATATACAGAACAGATTTGACCTCTGACCCAGCTCTGAAAGCTGTGTGGTATTGACCACACTAAATGTCTGATTTTAAGCAGCCAGGTTGTGCTATGATGGAAAGCCAACAATTGATGGAAAGAAGAGAACCTAAGCTTTAATTTGATGTGCAACATGTTTGATTTGAAGCAGGTTTACCAGAAATACAGGAGGATAAGTTAGAATATAAAACCTGTTGGCTACAGTCCTTTTGAAAACAGCTGAATGTAACCATAATTCATCAGTGTGCTGCTAGCCACCAGAAGGGGTAAACTCAACAATGTTGGACTCTATGCAAAGGTCTGAATCTGAGCTTTAAATTGAGGTGTCACTCCAGTAAATCAGATCATGCTAGCCTGAAAGACCAGGCTAAATATACAGAACAGATTTGACCTCTGACCCAGCTCTGAAAGCTGTGTGGTATTGACCACACTAAATGTCTTATTTTAAGCAGCCAGGTTGTGATAGGATGGAAAGCCAACAATTGTTGGAAAGAAGAGAACCTAAGCTTTAATTTGATGTGCAACATGTTTGATTTGAAGCAGGTTTACCAGAAATACAGGAGGATAAGTTAGAATATAAAACCAGTTGGCTGCAGGCCTTTTGAAAACAGCTGAATGTAACCATAATTCATCAGTGTGCTGCTAGCCACCAGAAGGGGTAAAATCAACAATGTTGGACTCTATGAAAAGGTCTGAATCTGAGGTTTACATGGAGGTATCATTCCAGTAAATCAGATCATGCTAGCCTGAAAGACCAGGCTAAATATACAGAACAGATTTGACCTCTGACCCAGCTCTGAAAGCTGTGTGGTATTGACCACACTAAATGTCTGATTTTAAGCAGCCAGGTTGTGCTATGATGGAAAGCCAACAATTGATGGAAAGAAGAGAACCTAAGCTTTAATTTGATGTGCAACATGTTTGATTTGAAGCAGGTTTACCAGAAATACAGGAGGATAAGTTAGAATATAAAACCTGTTGGCTACAGGCCTTTTGAAAACAGCTGAATGTAACCATAATTCATCAGTGTGCTGCTAGCCACCAGAAGGGTTAAAATCAACAATGTTGGACTCTATGAAAAGGTCTGAATCTGAGCTTTAAATTGAGGTGTCACTCCAGTAAATCAGATCATGCTAGCCTGAAAGACCAGGCTAAATATACAGAACAGATTTGACCTCTGACCCAGCTCTGAAAGCTGTGTGGTATTGACCACACTAAATGTCTGATTTTAAGCAGCCAGGTTGTGCTATGATGGAAAGCCAACAATTGATGGAAAGAAGAGAACCTAAGCTTTAATTTGATGTGCAACATGTTTGATTTGAAGCAGGTTTACCAGAAATACAGGAGGATAAGTTAGAATATAAAACCTGTTGGCTACAGGCCTTTTGAAAACAGCTGAATGTAACCATAATTCATCAGTGTGCTGCTAGCCACCAGAAGGTTTAAAATGAACAATGTTGGACTCTATGAAAAGGTCTGAATCTGAGGTTTACATGGAGGTATCACTCCAGTAAATCAGATCATGCTAGCCTGAAAGACCAGGCTAAATATACAGAACAGATTTGACCTCTGACCCAGCTCTGAAAGCTGTGTGGTATTGACCACACTAAATGTCTGATTATTAAGCAGCCAGGTTGTGCTATGATGGAAAGCCAACAATTGATGGAAAGAAGAGAACCTAAGCTTTAATTTGATGTGCAACATGTTTGATTTGAAGCAGGTTTACCAGAAATACAGGAGGATAAGTTAGAATATAAAACCTGTTGGCTACAGTCCTTTTGAAAACAGCTGAATGTAACCATAATTCATCAGTGTGCTGCTAGCCACCAGAAGGGGTAAACTCAACAATGTTGGACTCTATGCAAAGGTCTGAATCTGAGCTTTAAATTGAGGTGTCACTCCAGTAAATCAGATCATGCTAGCCTGAAAGACCAGGCTAAATATACAGAACAGATTTGACCTCTGACCCAGCTCTGAAAGCTGTGTGGTATTGACCACACTAAATGTCTTATTTTAAGCAGCCAGGTTGTGATAGGATGGAAAGCCAACAATTGTTGGAAAGAAGAGAACCTAAGCTTTAATTTGATGTGCAACATGTTTGATTTGAAGCAGGTTTACCAGAAATACAGGAGGATAAGTTAGAATATAAAACCAGTTGGCTGCAGGCCTTTTGAAAACAGCTGAATGTAACCATAATTCATCAGTGTGCTGCTAGCCACCAGAAGGGTTAAAATCAACAATGTTGGACTCTATGAAAAGGTCTGAATCTGAGGTTTACATGGAGGTATCATTCCAGTAAATCAGATCATGCTAGCCTGAAAGACCAGGCTAAATATACAGAACAGATTTGACCTCTGACCCAGCTCTGAAAGCTGTGTGGTATTGACCACACTAAATGTCTGATTTTAAGCAGCCAGGTTGTGCTATGATGGAAAGCCAACAATTGATGGAAAGAAGAGAACCTAAGCTTTAATTTGATGTGCAACATGTTTGATTTGAAGCAGGTTTACAAGAAATACAGGAGGATAAGTTAGAATATAAAACCTGTTGGCTACAGGCCTTTTGAAAACAGCTGAATGTAACCATAATTCATCAGTGTGCTGCTAGCCACCAGAAGGGTTAAAATCAACAATGTTGGAATCTATGAAAAGGTCTGAATCTGAGCTTTAAATTGAGGTGTCACTCCAGTAAATCAGATCATGCTAGCCTGAAAGACCAGGCTAAATATACAGAACAGATTTGACCTCTGACCCAGCTCTGAAAGCTGTGTGGTATTGACCACACTAAATGTCTGATTTTAAGCAGCCAGGTTGTGCTATGATGGAAAGCCAACAATTGATGGAAAGAAGAGAACCTAAGCTTTAATTTGATGTGCAACATGTTTGATTTGAAGCAGGTTTACCAGAAATACAGGAGGATAAGTTAGAATATAAAACCTGTTGGCTACAGGCCTTTTGAAAACAGCTGAATGTAACCATAATTCATCAGTGTGCTGCTAGCCACCAGAAGGTTTAAAATGAACAATGTTGGACTCTATGAAAAGGTCTGAATCTGAGGTTTACATGGAGGTATCACTCCAGTAAATCAGATCATGCTAGCCTGAAAGACCAGGCTAAATATACAGAACAGATTTGACCTCTGACCCAGCTCTGAAAGCTGTGTGGTATTGACCACACTAAATGTCTGATTTTAAGCAGCCAGGTTGTGCTATGATGGAAAGCCAACAATTAATGGTAAGAAGAGAACCTAAGCTTTAATTTGATGTGCAACATGTTTGATTTGAAGCAGGTTTACCAGAAATACAGGAGGATAAGTTAGAATATAAAACCTGTTGGCTACAGTCCTTTTGAAAACAGCTGAATGTAACCATAATTCATCAGTGTGCTGCTAGCCACCAGAAGGGGTAAAATCAACAATGTTGGACTCTATGCAAAGGTCTGAATCTGAGCTTTAAATTGAGGTGTCACTCCAGTAAATCAGATCATGCTAGCCTGAAAGACCAGGCTAAATATACAGAACAGATTTGACCTCTGACCCAGCTCTGAAAGCTGTGTGGTATTGACCACACTAAATGTCTTATTTTAAGCAGCCAGGTTGTGATAGGATGGAAAGCCAACAATTGTTGGAAAGAAGAGAACCTAAGCTTTAATTTGATGTGCAACATGTTTGATTTGAAGCAGGTTTACCAGAAATACAGGAGGATAAGTTAGAATATAAAACCAGTTGGCTGCAGGCCTTTTGAAAACAGCTGAATGTAACCATAATTCATCAGTGTGCTGCTAGCCACCAGAAGGGTTAAAATCAACAATGTTGGACTCTATGAAAAGGTCTGAATCTGAGGTTTACATGGAGGTATCATTCCAGTAAATCAGATCATGCTAGCCTGAAAGACCAGGCTAAATATACAGAACAGATTTGACCTCTGACCCAGCTCTGAAAGCTGTGTGGTATTGACCACACTAAATGTCTGATTTTAAGCAGCCAGGTTGTGCTATGATGGAAAGCCAACAATTGTTGGAAAGAAGAGAACCTAAGCTTTAATTTGATGTGCAACATGTTTGATTTGAAGCAGGTTTACCAGAAATACAGGAGGATAAGTTAGAATATAAAACCAGTTGGCTGCAGGCCTTTTGAAAACAGCTGAATGTAACCATAATTCATCAGTGTGCTGCTAGCCACCAGAAGGGGTAAAATCAACAATGTTGGACTCTATGAAAAGGTCTGAATCTGAGGTTTACATGGAGGTATCATTCCAGTAAATCAGATCATGCTAGCCTGAAAGACCAGGCTAAATATACAGAACAGATTTGACCTCTGACCCAGCTCTGAAAGCTGTGTGGTATTGACCACACTAAATGTCTGATTTTAAGCAGCCAGGTTGTGCTATGATGGAAAGCCAACAATTGATGGAAAGAAGAGAACCTAAGCTTTAATTTGATGTGCAACATGTTTGATTTGAAGCAGGTTTACCAGAAATACAGGAGGATAAGTTAGAATATAAAACCTGTTGGCTACAGGCCTTTTGAAAACAGCTGAATGTAACCATAATTCATCAGTGTGCTGCTAGCCACCAGAAGGGTTAAAATCAACAATGTTGGACTCTATGAAAAGGTCTGAATCTGAGCTTTAAATTGAGGTGTCACTCCAGTAAATCAGATCATGCTAGCCTGAAAGACCAGGCTAAATATACAGAACAGATTTGACCTCTGACCCAGCTCTGAAAGCTGTGTGGTATTGACCACACTAAATGTCTGATTTTAAGCAGCCAGGTTGTGCTATGATGGAAAGCCAACAATTGTTGGAAAGAAGAGAACCTAAGCTTTAATTTGATGTGCAACATGTTTGATTTGAAGCAGGTTTACCAGAAATACATGAGGATAAGTTAGAATATAAAACCAGTTGGCTGCAGGCCTTTTAAAAACAGCTGAATGTAACCATAATTCATCAGTGTGCTGCTAGCCACCAGAAGGTTTAAAATGAACAATATTGGACTCTATGAAAAGGTCTGAATCTGAGCTTTAAATTGAGGTGTCACTCCAGTAAATCAGATCATGCTAGCCTGAAAGACCAGGCTAAATATATAGAACAGATTTGACCTCTGACCCAGCTCTGAAAGCTGTGTGGTATTGACCACACTAAATGTCTGATTTTAAGCAGCCAGCTTGTGCTATGATGGAAAGCCAACAATTGTTGGAAAGAAGAGAACCTAAGCTTTAATTTGATGTGCAACATGTTTGATTTGAAGCAGGTTTACCAGAAATACAGGAGGATAAGGTAGAATATAAAACCAGTTGGCTGCAGGCCTTTTGAAAACAGCTGAATGTAACCATAATTCATCAGTGTGCTGCTAGCCACCAGAAGGTTTAAAATGAACAATGTTGGACTCTATGAAAAGGTCTGAATCTGAGGTTTACATGGAGGTATCACTCCAGTAAATCAGATCATGCTAGCCTGAAAGACCAGGCTAAATATACAGAACAGATTTGACCTCTGACCCAGCTCTGAAAGCTGTGTGGTATTGACCACACTAAATGTCTGATTTTAAGCAGCCAGGTTGTGCTATGATGGAAAGCCAACAATTAATGGAAAGAAGAGAACCTAAGCTTTAATTTGATGTGCAACATGTTTGATTTGAAGCAGGTTTACCAGAAATACAGGAGGATAAGTTAGAATATAAAACCTGTTGGCTACAGTCCTTTTGAAAACAGCTGAATGTAACCATAATTCATCAGTGTGCTGCTAGCCACCAGAAGGGGTAAACTCAACAATGTTGGACTCTATGCAAAGGTCTGAATCTGAGCTTTAAATTGAGGTGTCACTCCAGTAAATCAGATCATGCTAGCCTGAAAGACCAGGCTAAATATACAGAACAGATTTGACCTCTGACCCAGCTCTGAAAGCTGTGTGGTATTGACCACACTAAATGTCTTATTTTAAGCAGCCAGGTTGTGATAGGATGGAAAGCCAACAATTGTTGGAAAGAAGAGAACCTAAGCTTTAATTTGATGTGCAACATGTTTGATTTGAAGCAGGTTTACCAGAAATACAGGAGGATAAGGTAGAATATAAAACCAGTTGGCTGCAGGCCTTTTGAAAACAGCTGAATGTAACCATAATTCATCAGTGTGCTGCTAGCCACCAGAAGGGTTAAAATCAACAATGTTGGACTCTATGAAAAGGTCTGAATCTGAGGTTTACATGGAGGTATCATTCCAGTAAATCAGATCATGCTAGCCTGAAAGACCAGGCTAAATATACAGAACAGATTTGACCTCTGACCCAGCTCTGAAAGCTGTGTGGTATTGACCACACTAAATGTCTGATTTTAAGCAGCCAGGTTGTGCTATGATGGAAAGCCAACAATTGATGGAAAGAAGAGAACCTAAGCTTTAATTTGATGTGCAACATGTTTGATTTGAAGCAGGTTTACCAGAAATACAGGAGGATAAGTTAGAATATAAAACCTGTTGGCTACAGGCCTTTTGAAAACAGCTGAATGTAACCATAATTCATCAGTGTGCTGCTAGCCACCAGAAGGGTTAAAATCAACAATGTTGGACTCTATGAAAAGGTCTGAATCTGAGCTTTAAATTGAGGTGTCACTCCAGTAAATCAGATCATGCTAGCCTGAAAGACCAGGCTAAATATACAGAACAGATTTGACCTCTGACCCAGCTCTGAAAGCTGTGTGGTATTGACCACACTAAATGTCTGATTTTAAGCAGCCAGGTTGTGCTATGATGGAAAGCCAACAATTGATGGAAAGAAGAGAACCTAAGCTTTAATTTGATGTGCAACATGTTTGATTTGAAGCAGGTTTACCAGAAATACAGGAGGATAAGTTAGAATATAAAACCTGTTGGCTACAGGCCTTTTGAAAACAGCTGAATGTAACCATAATTCATCAGTGTGCTGCTAGCCACCAGAAGGTTTAAAATGAACAATGTTGGACTCTATGAAAAGGTCTGAATCTGAGGTTTACATGGAGGTATCACTCCAGTAAATCAGATCATGCTAGCCTGAAAGACCAGGCTAAATATACAGAACAGATTTGACCTCTGACCCAGCTCTGAAAGCTGTGTGGTATTGACCACACTAAATGTCTGATTTTAAGCAGCCAGGTTGTGCTATGATGGAAAGCCAACAATTAATGGTAAGAAGAGAACCTAAGCTTTAATTTGATGTGCAACATGTTTGATTTGAAGCAGGTTTACCAGAAATACAGGAGGATAAGTTAGAATATAAAACCTGTTGGCTACAGTCCTTTTGAAAACAGCTGAATGTAACCATAATTCATCAGTGTGCTGCTAGCCACCAGAAGGGGTAAAATCAACAATGTTGGACTCTATGCAAAGGTCTGAATCTGAGCTTTAAATTGAGGTGTCACTCCAGTAAATCAGATCATGCTAGCATGAAAGACCAGGCTAAATATATAGAACAGATTTGACCTCTGACCCAGCTCTGAAAGCTGTGTGGTATTGACCACACTAAATGTCTGATTTTAAGCAGCCAGCTTGTGCTATGATGGAAAGCCAACAATTGTTGGAAAGAAGAGAACCTAAGCTTTAATTTGATGTGCAACATGTTTGATTTGAAGCAGGTTTACCAGAAATACAGGAGGATAAGGTAGAATATAAAACCAGTTGGCTGCAGGCCTTTTGAAAACAGCTGAATGTAACCATAATTCATCAGTGTGCTGCTAGCCACCAGAAGGTTTAAAATGAACAATGTTGGACTCTATGAAAAGGTCTGAATCTGAGGTTTACATGGAGGTATCACTCCAGTAAATCAGATCATGCTAGCCTGAAAGACCAGGCTAAATATACAGAACAGATTTGACCTCTGACCCAGCTCTGAAAGCTGTGTGGTATTGACCACACTAAATGTCTGATTTTAAGCAGCCAGGTTGTGCTATGATGGAAAGCCAACAATTAATGGAAAGAAGAGAACCTAAGCTTTAATTTGATGTGCAACATGTTTGATTTGAAGCAGGTTTACCAGAAATACAGGAGGATAAGTTAGAATATAAAACCTGTTGGCTACAGTCCTTTTGAAAACAGCTGAATGTAACCATAATTCATCAGTGTGCTGCTAGCCACCAGAAGGGGTAAACTCAACAATGTTGGACTCTATGCAAAGGTCTGAATCTGAGCTTTAAATTGAGGTGTCACTCCAGTAAATCAGATCATGCTAGCCTGAAAGACCAGGCTAAATATACAGAACAGATTTGACCTCTGACCCAGCTCTGAAAGCTGTGTGGTATTGACCACACTAAATGTCTTATTTTAAGCAGCCAGGTTGTGATAGGATGGAAAGCCAACAATTGTTGGAAAGAAGAGAACCTAAGCTTTAATTTGATGTGCAACATGTTTGATTTGAAGCAGGTTTACCAGAAATACAGGAGGATAAGGTAGAATATAAAACCAGTTGGCTGCAGGCCTTTTGAAAACAGCTGAATGTAACCATAATTCATCAGTGTGCTGCTAGCCACCAGAAGGGTTAAAATCAACAATGTTGGACTCTATGAAAAGGTCTGAATCTGAGGTTTACATGGAGGTATCATTCCAGTAAATCAGATCATGCTAGCCTGAAAGACCAGGCTAAATATACAGAACAGATTTGACCTCTGACCCAGCTCTGAAAGCTGTGTGGTATTGACCACACTAAATGTCTGATTTTAAGCAGCCAGGTTGTGCTATGATGGAAAGCCAACAATTGATGGAAAGAAGAGAACCTAAGCTTTAATTTGATGTGCAACATGTTTGATTTGAAGCAGGTTTACCAGAAATACAGGAGGATAAGTTAGAATATAAAACCTGTTGGCTACAGGCCTTTTGAAAACAGCTGAATGTAACCATAATTCATCAGTGTGCTGCTAGCCACCAGAAGGGTTAAAATCAACAATGTTGGACTCTATGAAAAGGTCTGAATCTGAGCTTTAAATTGAGGTGTCACTCCAGTAAATCAGATCATGCTAGCCTGAAAGACCAGGCTAAATATACAGAACAGATTTGACCTCTGACCCAGCTCTGAAAGCTGTGTGGTATTGACCACACTAAATGTCTGATTTTAAGCAGCCAGGTTGTGATAGGATGGAAAGCCAACAATTGTTGGAAAGAAGAGAACCTAAGCTTTAATTTGATGTGCAACATGTTTGATTTGAAGCAGGTTTACCAGAAATACAGGAGGATAAGTTAGAATATAAAACCAGTTGGCTGCAGGCCTTTTGAAAACAGCTGAATGTAACCATAATTCATCAGTGTGCTGCTAGCCACCAGAAGGGGTAAAATCAACAATGTTGGACTCTATGAAAAGGTCTGAATCTGAGGTTTACATGGAGGTATCATTCCAGTAAATCAGATCATGCTAGCCTGAAAGACCAGGCTAAATATACAGAACAGATTTGACCTCTGACCCAGCTCTGAAAGCTGTGTGGTATTGACCACACTAAATGTCTGATTTTAAGCAGCCAGGTTGTGCTATGATGGAAAGCCAACAATTGTTGGAAAGAAGAGAACCTAAGCTTTAATTTAATGTGCAACATGTTTGATTTGAAGCAGGTTTACCAGAAATACAGGAGGATAAGTTAGAATATAAAACCAGTTGGCTGCAGGCCTTTTAAAAACAGCTGAATGTAACCATAATTCATCAGTGTGCTGCTAGCCACCAGAAGGTTTAAAATGAACAATATTGGACTCTATGAAAAGGTCTGAATCTGAGCTTTAAATTGAGGTGTCACTCCAGTAAATCAGATCATGCTAGCCTGAAAGACCAGGCTAAATATATAGAACAGATTTGACCTCTGACCCAGCTCTGAAAGCTGTGTGGTATTGACCACACTAAATGTCTGATTTTAAGCAGCCAGCTTGTGCTATGATGGAAAGCCAACAATTGTTGGAAAGAAGAGAACCTAAGCTTTAATTTGATGTGCAACATGTTTGATTTGAAGCAGGTTTACCAGAAATACAGGAGGATAAGGTAGAATATAAAACCAGTTGGCTGCAGGCCTTTTGAAAACAGCTGAATGTAACCATAATTCATCAGTGTGCTGCTAGCCACCAGAAGGTTTAAAATGAACAATGTTGGACTCTATGAAAAGGTCTGAATCTGAGGTTTACATGGAGGTATCACTCCAGTAAATCAGATCATGCTAGCCTGAAAGACCAGGCTAAATATACAGAACAGATTTGACCTCTGACCCAGCTCTGAAAGCTGTGTGGTATTGACCACACTAAATGTCTGATTTTAAGCAGCCAGGTTGTGCTATGATGGAAAGCCAACAATTGATGGAAAGAAGAGAACCTAAGCTTTAATTTGATGTGCAACATGTTTGATTTGAAGCAGGTTTACCAGAAATACAGGAGGATAAGTTAGAATATAAAACCTGTTGGCTACAGGCCTTTTGAAAACAGCTGAATGTAACCATAATTCATCAGTGTGCTGCTAGCCACCAGAAGGGTTAAAATCAACAATGTTGGACTCTATGAAAAGGTCTGAATCTGAGCTTTAAATTGAGGTGTCACTCCAGTAAATCAGATCATGCTAGCCTGAAAGACCAGGCTAAATATACAGAACAGATTTGACCTCTGACCCAGCTCTGAAAGCTGTGTGGTATTGACCACACTAAATGTCTGATTTTAAGCAGCCAGGTTGTGCTATGATGGAAAGCCAACAATTGATGGAAAGAAGAGAACCTAAGCTTTAATTTGATGTGCAACATGTTTGATTTGAAGCAGGTTTACCAGAAATACAGGAGGATAAGTTAGAATATAAAACCTGTTGGCTACAGGCCTTTTGAAAACAGCTGAATGTAACCATAATTCATCAGTGTGCTGCTAGCCACCAGAAGGTTTAAAATGAACAATGTTGGACTCTATGAAAAGGTCTGAATCTGAGGTTTACATGGAGGTATCACTCCAGTAAATCAGATCATGCTAGCCTGAAAGACCAGGCTAAATATACAGAACAGATTTGACCTCTGACCCAGCTCTGAAAGCTGTGTGGTATTGACCACACTAAATGTCTGATTTTAAGCAGCCAGGTTGTGCTATGATGGAAAGCCAACAATTAATGGTAAGAAGAGAACCTAAGCTTTAATTTGATGTGCAACATGTTTGATTTGAAGCAGGTTTACCAGAAATACAGGAGGATAAGTTAGAATATAAAACCTGTTGGCTACAGTCCTTTTGAAAACAGCTGAATGTAACCATAATTCATCAGTGTGCTGCTAGCCACCAGAAGGGGTAAAATCAACAATGTTGGACTCTATGCAAAGGTCTGAATCTGAGCTTTAAATTGAGGTGTCACTCCAGTAAATCAGATCATGCTAGCCTGAAAGACCAGGCTAAATATACAGAACAGATTTGACCTCTGACCCAGCTCTGAAAGCTGTGTGGTATTGACCACACTAAATGTCTTATTTTAAGCAGCCAGGTTGTGATAGGATGGAAAGCCAACAATTGTTGGAAAGAAGAGAACCTAAGCTTTAATTTGATGTGCAACATGTTTGATTTGAAGCAGGTTTACCAGAAATACAGGAGGATAAGTTAGAATATAAAACCAGTTGGCTGCAGGCCTTTTGAAAACAGCTGAATGTAACCATAATTCATCAGTGTGCTGCTAGCCACCAGAAGGGTTAAAATCAACAATGTTGGACTCTATGAAAAGGTCTGAATCTGAGGTTTACATGGAGGTATCATTCCAGTAAATCAGATCATGCTAGCCTGAAAGACCAGGCTAAATATACAGAACAGATTTGACCTCTGACCCAGCTCTGAAAGCTGTGTGGTATTGACCACACTAAATGTCTGATTTTAAGCAGCCAGGTTGTGATAGGATGGAAAGCCAACAATTGTTGGAAAGAAGAGAACCTAAGCTTTAATTTGATGTGCAACATGTTTGATTTGAAGCAGGTTTACCAGAAATACAGGAGGATAAGTTAGAATATAAAACCAGTTGGCTGCAGGCCTTTTGAAAACAGCTGAATGTAACCATAATTCATCAGTGTGCTGCTAGCCACCAGAAGGGGTAAAATCAACAATGTTGGACTCTATGAAAAGGTCTGAATCTGAGGTTTACATGGAGGTATCATTCCAGTAAATCAGATCATGCTAGCCTGAAAGACCAGGCTAAATATACAGAACAGATTTGACCTCTGACCCAGCTCTGAAAGCTGTGTGGTATTGACCACACTAAATGTCTGATTTTAAGCAGCCAGGTTGTGCTATGATGGAAAGCCAACAATTGATGGAAAGAAGAGAACCTAAGCTTTAATTTGATGTGCAACATGTTTGATTTGAAGCAGGTTTACCAGAAATACAGGAGGATAAGTTAGAATATAAAACCTGTTGGCTACAGGCCTTTTGAAAACAGCTGAATGTAACCATAATTCATCAGTGTGCTGCTAGCCACCAGAAGGGTTAAAATCAACAATGTTGGACTCTATGAAAAGGTCTGAATCTGAGCTTTAAATTGAGGTGTCACTCCAGTAAATCAGATCATGCTAGCCTGAAAGACCAGGCTAAATATACAGAACAGATTTGACCTCTGACCCAGCTCTGAAAGCTGTGTGGTATTGACCACACTAAATGTCTGATTTTAAGCAGCCAGCTTGTGCTATGATGGAAAGCCAACAATTGATGGAAAGAAGAGAACCTAAGCTTTAATTTGATGTGCAACATGTTTGATTTGAAGCAGGTTTACCAGAAATACAGGAGGATAAGTTAGAATATAAAACCAGTTGGCTGCAGGCCTTTTGAAAACAGCTGAATGTAACCATAATTCATCAGTGTGCTGCTAGCCACCAGAAGGGTTAAAATCAACAATGTTGGACTCTATGAAAAGGTCTGAATCTGAGGTTTACATGGAGGTATCATTCCAGTAAATCAGATCATGCTAGCCTGAAAGACCAGGCTAAATATACAGAACAGATTTGACCTCTGACCCAGCTCTGAAAGCTGTGTGGTATTGACCACACTAAATGTCTGATTTTAAGCAGCCAGGTTGTGATAGGATGGAAAGCCAACAATTGTTGGAAAGAAGAGAACCTAAGCTTTAATTTGATGTGCAACATGTTTGATTTGAAGCAGGTTTACCAGAAATACAGGAGGATAAGTTAGAATATAAAACCAGTTGGCTGCAGGCCTTTTGAAAACAGCTGAATGTAACCATAATTCATCAGTGTGCTGCTAGCCACCAGAAGGGGTAAAATCAACAATGTTGGACTCTATGAAAAGGTCTGAATCTGAGGTTTACATGGAGGTATCATTCCAGTAAATCAGATCATGCTAGCCTGAAAGACCAGGCTAAATATACAGAACAGATTTGACCTCTGACCCAGCTCTGAAAGCTGTGTGGTATTGACCACACTAAATGTCTGATTTTAAGCAGCCAGGTTGTGCTATGATGGAAAGCCAACAATTGATGGAAAGAAGAGAACCTAAGCTTTAATTTGATGTGCAACATGTTTGATTTGAAGCAGGTTTACCAGAAATACAGGAGGATAAGTTAGAATATAAAACCTGTTGGCTACAGGCCTTTTGAAAACAGCTGAATGTAACCATAATTCATCAGTGTGCTGCTAGCCACCAGAAGGGTTAAAATCAACAATGTTGGACTCTATGAAAAGGTCTGAATCTGAGCTTTAAATTGAGGTGTCACTCCAGTAAATCAGATCATGCTAGCCTGAAAGACCAGGCTAAATATACAGAACAGATTTGACCTCTGACCCAGCTCTGAAAGCTGTGTGGTATTGACCACACTAAATGTCTGATTTTAAGCAGCCAGGTTGTGATAGGATGGAAAGCCAACAATTGTTGGAAAGAAGAGAACCTAAGCTTTAATTTGATGTGCAACATGTTTGATTTGAAGCAGGTTTACCAGAAATACAGGAGGATAAGTTAGAATATAAAACCAGTTGGCTGCAGGCCTTTTGAAAACAGCTGAATGTAACCATAATTCATCAGTGTGCTGCTAGCCACCAGAAGGGTTAAAATCAACAATGTTGGACTCTATGAAAAGGTCTGAATCTGAGGTTTACATGGAGGTATCATTCCAGTAAATCAGATCATGCTAGCCTGAAAGACCAGACTAAATATACAGAACAGATTTGACCTCTGACCCAGCTCTGAAAGCTGTGTGGTATTGACCACACTAAATGTCTGATTTTAAGCAGCCAGGTTGTGATAGGATGGAAAGCCAACAATTGTTGGAAAGAAGAGAACCTAAGCTTTAATTTGATGTGCAACATGTTTGATTTGAAGCAGGTTTACCAGAAATACAGGAGGATAAGTTAGAATATAAAACCAGTTGGCTGCAGGCCTTTTGAAAACAGCTGAATGTAACCATAATTCATCAGTGTGCTGCTAGCCACCAGAAGGGGTAAAATCAACAATGTTGGACTCTATGAAAAGGTCTGAATCTGAGGTTTACATGGAGGTATCATTCCAGTAAATCAGATCATGCTAGCCTGAAAGACCAGGCTAAATATACAGAACAGATTTGACCTCTGACCCAGCTCTGAAAGCTGTGTGGTATTGACCACACTAAATGTCTGATTTTAAGCAGCCAGGTTGTGCTATGATGGAAAGCCAACAATTGATGGAAAGAAGAGAACCTAAGCTTTAATTTGATGTGCAACATGTTTGATTTGAAGCAGGTTTACCAGAAATACAGGAGGATAAGTTAGAATATAAAACCTGTTGGCTACAGGCCTTTTGAAAACAGCTGAATGTAACCATAATTCATCAGTGTGCTGCTAGCCACCAGAAGGGTTAAAATCAACAATGTTGGACTCTATGAAAAGGTCTGAATCTGAGCTTTAAATTGAGGTGTCACTCCAGTAAATCAGATCATGCTAGCCTGAAAGACCAGGCTAAATATACAGAACAGATTTGACCTCTGACCCAGCTCTGAAAGCTGTGTGGTATTGACCACACTAAATGTCTGATTTTAAGCAGCCAGGTTGTGATAGGATGGAAAGCCAACAATTGTTGGAAAGAAGAGAACCTAAGCTTTAATTTGATGTGCAACATGTTTGATTTGAAGCAGGTTTACCAGAAATACAGGAGGATAAGTTAGAATATAAAACCAGTTGGCTGCAGGCCTTTTGAAAACAGCTGAATGTAACCATAATTCATCAGTGTGCTGCTAGCCACCAGAAGGGTTAAAATCAACAATGTTGGACTCTATGAAAAGGTCTGAATCTGAGGTTTACATGGAGGTATCATTCCAGTAAATCAGATCATGCTAGCCTGAAAGACCAGGCTAAATATACAGAACAGATTTGACCTCTGACCCAGCTCTGAAAGCTGTGTGGTATTGACCACACTAAATGTCTGATTTTAAGCAGCCAGGTTGTGCTATGATGGAAAGCCTACAATTGATGGAAAGAAGAGAACCTAAGCTTTAATTTGATGTGCAACATGTTTGATTTGAAGCAGGTTTACCAGAAATACAGGAGGATAAGTTAGAATATAAAACCTGTTGGCTACAGGCCTTTTGAAAACAGCTGAATGTAACCATAATTCATCAGTGTGCTGCTAGCCACCAGAAGGGTTAAAATCAACAATGTTGGACTCTATGAAAAGGTCTGAATCTGAGCTTTAAATTGAGGTGTCACTCCAGTAAATCAGATCATGCTAGCCTGAAAGACCAGGCTAAATATACAGAACAGATTTGACCTCTGACCCAGCTCTGAAAGCTGTGTGGTATTGACCACACTAAATGTCTGATTTTAAGCAGCCAGGTTGTGCTATGATGGAAAGCCAACAATTGATGGAAAGAAGAGAACCTAAGCTTTAATTTGATGTGCAACATGTTTGATTTGAAGCAGGTTTACCAGAAATACAGGAGGATAAGTTAGAATATAAAACCTGTTGGCTACAGGCCTTTTGAAAACAGCTGAATGTAACCATAATTCATCAGTGTGCTGCTAGCCACCAGAAGGTTTAAAATGAACAATGTTGGACTCTATGAAAAGGTCTGAATCTGAGGTTTACATGGAGGTATCACTCCAGTAAATCAGATCATGCTAGCCTGAAAGACCAGGCTAAATATACAGAACAGATTTGACCTCTGACCCAGCTCTGAAAGCTGTGTGGTATTGACCACACTAAATGTCTGATTTTAAGCAGCCAGGTTGTGCTATGATGGAAAGCCAACAATTAATGGTAAGAAGAGAACCTAAGCTTTAATTTGATGTGCAACATGTTTGATTTGAAGCAGGTTTACCAGAAATACAGGAGGATAAGTTAGAATATAAAACCTGTTGGCTACAGTCCTTTTGAAAACAGCTGAATGTAACCATAATTCATCAGTGTGCTGCTAGCCACCAGAAGGGGTAAAATCAACAATGTTGGACTCTATGCAAAGGTCTGAATCTGAGCTTTAAATTGAGGTGTCACTCCAGTAAATCAGATCATGCTAGCCTGAAAGACCAGGCTAAATATACAGAACAGATTTGACCTCTGACCCAGCTCTGAAAGCTGTGTGGTATTGACCACACTAAATGTCTTATTTTAAGCAGCCAGGTTGTGATAGGATGGAAAGCCAACAATTGTTGGAAAGAAGAGAACCTAAGCTTTAATTTGATGTGCAACATGTTTGATTTGAAGCAGGTTTACCAGAA
The DNA here is from genome assembly GCF_048128805.1 of Centroberyx gerrardi. Classification (NCBI taxonomy): domain Eukaryota; kingdom Metazoa; phylum Chordata; class Actinopteri; order Beryciformes; family Berycidae; genus Centroberyx; species Centroberyx gerrardi. The sequence goes on along the minus strand of NC_136004.1, from coordinate 743,240 downwards.
ATACAGGAGGATAAGTTAGAATATAAAACCAGTTGGCTGCAGGCCTTTTGAAAACAGCTGAATGTAACCATAATTCATCAGTGTGCTGCTAGCCACCAGAAGGTTTAAAATGAACAATGTTGGAGTCTATGAAAAGGTCTGAATCTGAGCTTTAAATTGAGGTGTCACTCCAGTAAATCAGATCATGCTAGCCTGAAAGACCAGGCTAAATATACAGAACAGATTTGACCTCTGACCCAGCTCTGAAAGCAGTGTGGTATTGACCACACTAAATGTCTGATTTTAAGCAGCCAGGTTGTGCTATGATGGAAAGCCAACAATTGATGGAAAGAAGAGAACCTAAGCTTTAATTTGATGTGCAACATGTTTGATTTGAAGCAGGTTTACCAGAAATACAGGAGGATAAGTTAGAATATAAAACCTGTTGGCTACAGGCCTTTTGAAAACAGCTGAATGTAACCATAATTCATCAGTGTGCTGCTAGCCACCAGAAGGTTTAAAATGAACAATGTTGGACTCTATGAAAAGGTCTGAATCTGAGGTTTACATGGAGGTATCACTCCAGTAAATCAGATCATGCTAGCCTGAAAGACCAGGCTAAATATACAGAACAGATTTGACCTCTGACCCAGCTCTGAAAGCTGTGTGGTATTGACCACACTAAATGTCTGATTTTAAGCAGCCAGGTTGTGCTATGATGGAAAGCCAACAATTAATGGTAAGAAGAGAACCTAAGCTTTAATTTGATGTGCAACATGTTTGATTTGAAGCAGGTTTACCAGAAATACAGGAGGATAAGTTAGAATATAAAACCTGTTGGCTACAGTCCTTTTGAAAACAGCTGAATGTAACCATAATTCATCAGTGTGCTGCTAGCCACCAGAAGGGTTAAAATCAACAATGTTGGACTCTATGCAAAGGTCTGAATCTGAGCTTTAAATTGAGGTGTCACTCCAGTAAATCAGATCATGCTAGCCTGAAAGACCAGGCTAAATATACAGAACAGATTTGACCTCTGACCCAGCTCTGAAAGCTGTGTGGTATTGACCACACTAAATGTCTTATTTTAAGCAGCCAGGTTGTGATAGGATGGAAAGCCAACAATTGTTGGAAAGAAGAGAACCTAAGCTTTAATTTGATGTGCAACATGTTTGATTTGAAGCAGGTTTACCAGAAATACAGGAGGATAAGTTAGAATATAAAACCAGTTGGCTGCAGGCCTTTTGAAAACAGCTGAATGTAACCATAATTCATCAGTGTGCTGCTAGCCACCAGAAGGGTTAAAATCAACAATGTTGGACTCTATGAAAAGGTCTGAATCTGAGGTTTACATGGAGGTATCATTCCAGTAAATCAGATCATGCTAGCCTGAAAGACCAGGCTAAATATACAGAACAGATTTGACCTCTGACCCAGCTCTGAAAGCTGTGTGGTATTGACCACACTAAATGTCTGATTTTAAGCAGCCAGGTTGTGATAGGATGGAAAGCCAACAATTGTTGGAAAGAAGAGAACCTAAGCTTTAATTTGATGTGCAACATGTTTGATTTGAAGCAGGTTTACCAGAAATACAGGAGGATAAGTTAGAATATAAAACCAGTTGGCTGCAGGCCTTTTGAAAACAGCTGAATGTAACCATAATTCATCAGTGTGCTGCTAGCCACCAGAAGGGGTAAAATCAACAATGTTGGACTCTATGAAAAGGTCTGAATCTGAGGTTTACATGGAGGTATCATTCCAGTAAATCAGATCATGCTAGCCTGAAAGACCAGGCTAAATATACAGAACAGATTTGACCTCTGACCCAGCTCTGAAAGCTGTGTGGTATTGACCACACTAAATGTCTGATTTTAAGCAGCCAGGTTGTGCTATGATGGAAAGCCAACAATTGATGGAAAGAAGAGAACCTAAGCTTTAATTTGATGTGCAACATGTTTGATTTGAAGCAGGTTTACCAGAAATACAGGAGGATAAGTTAGAATATAAAACCAGTTGGCTACAGGCCTTTTGAAAACAGCTGAATGTAACCATAATTCATCAGTGTGCTGCTAGCCACCAGAAGGGTTAAAATCAACAATGTTGGACTCTATGAAAAGGTCTGAATCTGAGCTTTAAATTGAGGTGTCACTCCAGTAAATCAGATCATGCTAGCCTGAAAGACCAGGCTAAATATACAGAACAGATTTGACCTCTGACCCAGCTCTGAAAGCTGTGTGGTATTGACCACACTAAATGTCTGATTTTAAGCAGCCAGGTTGTGATAGGATGGAAAGCCAACAATTGTTGGAAAGAAGAGAACCTAAGCTTTAATTTGATGTGCAACATGTTTGATTTGAAGCAGGTTTACCAGAAATACAGGAGGATAAGTTAGAATATAAAACCAGTTGGCTGCAGGCCTTTTGAAAACAGCTGAATGTAACCATAATTCATCAGTGTGCTGCTAGCCACCAGAAGGGTTAAAATCAACAATGTTGGACTCTATGAAAAGGTCTGAATCTGAGGTTTACATGGAGGTATCATTCCAGTAAATCAGATCATGCTAGCCTGAAAGACCAGGCTAAATATACAGAACAGATTTGACCTCTGACCCAGCTCTGAAAGCTGTGTGGTATTGACCACACTAAATGTCTGATTTTAAGCAGCCAGGTTGTGCTATGATGGAAAGCCAACAATTGATGGAAAGAAGAGAACCTAAGCTTTAATTTGATGTGCAACATGTTTGATTTGAAGCAGGTTTACCAGAAATACAGGAGGATAAGTTAGAATATAAAACCTGTTGGCTACAGGCCTTTTGAAAACAGCTGAATGTAACCATAATTCATCAGTGTGCTGCTAGCCACCAGAAGGGTTAAAATCAACAATGTTGGACTCTATGAAAAGGTCTGAATCTGAGGTTTACATGGAGGTATCATTCCAGTAAATCAGATCATGCTAGCCTGAAAGACCAGGCTAAATATACAGAACAGATTTGACCTCTGACCCAGCTCTGAAAGCTGTGTGGTATTGACCACACTAAATGTCTGATTTTAAGCAGCCAGGTTGTGCTATGATGGAAAGCCAACAATTGATGGAAAGAAGAGAACCTAAGCTTTAATTTGATGTGCAACATGTTTGATTTGAAGCAGGTTTACCAGAAATACAGGAGGATAAGTTAGAATATAAAACCTGTTGGCTACAGGCCTTTTGAAAACAGCTGAATGTAACCATAATTCATCAGTGTGCTGCTAGCCACCAGAAGGTTTAAAATGAACAATGTTGGACTCTATGAAAAGGTCTGAATCTGAGGTTTACATGGAGGTATCACTCCAGTAAATCAGATCATGCTAGCCTGAAAGACCAGGCTAAATATACAGAACAGATTTGACCTCTGACCCAGCTCTGAAAGCTGTGTGGTATTGACCACACTAAATGTCTGATTTTAAGCAGCCAGGTTGTGCTATGATGGAAAGCCAACAATTAATGGTAAGAAGAGAACCTAAGCTTTAATTTGATGTGCAACATGTTTGATTTGAAGCAGGTTTACCAGAAATACAGGAGGATAAGTTAGAATATAAAACCTGTTGGCTACAGTCCTTTTGAAAACAGCTGAATGTAACCATAATTCATCAGTGTGCTGCTAGCCACCAGAAGGGGTAAAATCAACAATGTTGGACTCTATGCAAAGGTCTGAATCTGAGCTTTAAATTGAGGTGTCACTCCAGTAAATCAGATCATGCTAGCCTGAAAGACCAGGCTAAATATACAGAACAGATTTGACCTCTGACCCAGCTCTGAAAGCTGTGTGGTATTGACCACACTAAATGTCTTATTTTAAGCAGCCAGGTTGTGATAGGATGGAAAGCCAACAATTGTTGGAAAGAAGAGAACCTAAGCTTTAATTTGATGTGCAACATGTTTGATTTGAAGCAGGTTTACCAGAAATACAGGAGGATAAGTTAGAATATAAAACCTGTTGGCTACAGTCCTTTTGAAAACAGCTGAATGTAACCATAATTCATCAGTGTGCTGCTAGCCACCAGAAGGGGTAAAATCAACAATGTTGGACTCTATGCAAAGGTCTGAATCTGAGCTTTAAATTGAGGTGTCACTCCAGTAAATCAGATCATGCTAGCCTGAAAGACCAGGCTAAATATACAGAACAGATTTGACCTCTGACCCAGCTCTGAAAGCTGTGTGGTATTGACCACACTAAATGTCTTATTTTAAGCAGCCAGGTTGTGATAGGATGGAAAGCCAACAATTGTTGGAAAGAAGAGAACCTAAGCTTTAATTTGATGTGCAACATGTTTGATTTGAAGCAGGTTTACCAGAAATACAGGAGGATAAGTTAGAATATAAAACATGTTGGCTACAGTCCTTTTGAAAACAGCTGAATGTAACCATAATTCATCAGTGTGCTGCTAGCCACCAGAAGGGGTAAACTCAACAATGTTGGACTCTATGCAAAGGTCTGAATCTGAGCTTTAAATTGAGGTGTCACTCCAGTAAATCAGATCATGCTAGCCTGAAAGACCAGGCTAAATATACAGAACAGATTTGACCTCTGACCCAGCTCTGAAAGCTGTGTGGTATTGACCACACTAGATGTCTGATTTTAAGCAGCCAGGTTGTGATAGGATGGAAAGCCAACAATTGATGGAAAGAAGAGAACCTAAGCTTTAATTTGATGTGCAACATGTTTGATTTGAAGCAGGTTTACCAGAAATACAGGAGGATACGTTAGAATATAAAACCAGTTGGCTGCAGGCCTTTTGAAAACAGCTGAATGTAACCATAATTCATCAGTGTGCTGCTAGCCACCAGAAGGGGTAAAATCAACAATGTTGGACTCTATGAAAAGGTCTGAATCTGAGGTTTACATGGAGGTATCATTCCAGTAAATCAGATCATGCTAGCCTGAAAGACCAGGCTAAATATACAGAACAGATTTGACCTCTGACCCAGCTCTGAAAGCTGTGTGGTATTGACCACACTAAATGTCTGATTTTAAGCAGCCAGCTTGTGCTATGATGGAAAGCCAACAATTGTTGGAAAGAAGAGAACCTAAGCTTTAATTTGATGTGCAACATGTTTGATTTGAAGCAGGTTTACCAGAAATACAGGAGGATAAGGTAGAATATAAAACCAGTTGGCTGCAGACCTTTTGAAAACAGCTGAATGTAACCATAATTCATCAGTGTGCTGCTAGCCACCAGAAGGGTTAAAATCAACAATGTTGGACTCTATGAAAAGGTCTGAATCTGAGGTTTACATGGAGGTATCACTCCAGTAAATCAGATCATGCTAGCCTGAAGGACCAGGCTAAATATACAGAACAGATTTGACCTCTGACCCAGCTCTGAAAGCTGTGTGGTATTGACCACACTAAATATCTGATTTTAAGCAGCCAGGTTGTGCTATGATGGAAAGCCAACAATTGATGGAAAGAAGAGAACCTAAGCTTTAATTTGATGTGCAACATGTTTGATTTGAAGCAGGTTTACCAGAAATACAGGAGGATAAGTTAGAATATAAAACCTTTTGGCTGCAGGCCTTTTGAAAACAGCTGAATGTAACCATAATTCATCAGTGTGCTGCTAGCCACCAGAAGGGGTAAAATCAACAATGTTGGACTCGATGAAAAGGTCTGAATCTGAGCTTTAAATTGAGGTGTCACTCCAGTAAATCAGATCATGCTAGCCTGAAAGACCAGGCTAAATATACAGAACAGATTTGACCTCTGACCCAGCTCTGAAAGCTGTGTGGTATTGACCACACTAGATGTCTGATTTTAAGCAGCCAGGTTGTGCTATGATGGAAAGCCAACAATTGATGGAAAGAAGAGAACCTAAGCTTTAATTTGATGTGCAACATGTTTGATTTGAAGCAGGTTTACCAGAAATACAGGAGGATAAGTTAGAATATAAAACCTGTTGGCTACAGGCCTTTTGAAAACAGCTGAATGTAACCATAATTCATCAGTGTGCTGCTAGCCACCAGAAGGGGTAAAATCAACAATGTTGGAGTCTATGAAAAGGTCTGAATCTGAGCTTTAAATTGAGGTGTCACTCCAGTAAATCAGATCATGCTAGCCTGAAAGACCAGGCTAAATATACAGAACAGATTTGACCTCTGACCCAGCTCTGAAAGCTGTGTGGTATTGACCACACTAAATGTCTGATTTTAAGCAGCCAGGTTGTGATAGGATGGAAAGCCAACAATTGTTGGAAAGAAGAGAACCTAAGCTTTAATTTGATGTGCAACACGTTTGATTTGAAGCAGGTTTACCAGAAATACAGGAGGATAAGTTAGAATATAAAACCAGTTGGCTGCAGGCCTTTTGAAAACAGCTGAATGTAACCATAATTCATCAGTGTGCTGCTAGCCACCAGAAGGGGTAAAATCAACAATGTTGGACTCTATGAAAAGGTCTGAATCTGAGGTTTACATGGAGGTATCACTCCTGTAAATCAGATCATGCTAGCCTGAAAGACCAGGCTAAATATACAGAACAGATTTGACCTCTGACCCAGCTCTGAAAGCTGTGTGGTATTGACCACACTAGATGTCTGATTTTAAGCAGCCAGATTGTGCTATGATGGAAAGCCAACAATTGATGGAAAGAAGAGAACCTAAGCTTTAATTTGATGTGCAACATGTTTGATTTGAAGCAGGTTTACCAGAAATACAGGAGGATACGTTAGAATATAAAACCAGTTGGCTGCAGGCCTTTTGAAAACAGCTGAATGTAACCATAATTCATCAGTGTGCTGCTAGCCACCAGAAGGGGTAAAATCAACAATGTTGGACTCTATGAAAAGGTCTGAATCTGAGGTTTACATGAAGGTATCACTCCAGTAAATCAGATCATGCTAGCCTGAAAGACCAGGCTAAATATACAGAACAGATTTGACCTCTGACCCAGCTCTGAAAGCTGTGTGGTATTGACCACACTAAATGTCTGATTTTAAGCAGCCAGGTTGTGCTATGATGGAAAGCCAACAATTGATGGAAAGAAGAGAACCTAAGCTTTAATTTGATGCGCAACATGTTTGATTTGAAGCAGGTTTACCAGAAATACAGGAGGATAAGTTAGAATAGAAAACCTGTTGGCTACAGGCCTTTTGAAAACAGCTGAATGTAACCATAATTCATCAGTGTGCTGCTAGCCACCAGAAGGGGTAAAATCAACAATGTTGGACTCTATGAAAAGGTCTGAATCTGAGCTTTAAATTGAGGTGTCACTCCAGTAAATCAGATCATGCTAGCCTGAAAGACCAGGCTAAATATACAGAACAGATTTGACCTCTGACCCAGCTCTGAAAGCTGTGTGGTATTGACCACACTAAATGTCTGATTTTAAGCAGCCAGGTTGTGCTAGGATGGAAAGCCAACAATTGATGGAAAGAAGAGAACCTAAGCTTTAATTTGATGTGCAACATGTTTGATTTGAAGCAGGTTTACCAGAAATACAGGAGGATAAGTTAGAATATAAAACCTGTTGGCTACAGGCCTTTTGAAAACAGCTGAATGTAACCATAATTCATCAGTGTGCTGCTAGCCACCAGAAGGGTTAAAATCAACAATGTTGGAGTCTATAAAAAGGTCTGAATCTGAGCTTTAAATTGAGGTGTCACTCCAGTAAATCAGATCATGCTAGCCTGAAAGACCAGGCTAAATATACAGAACAGATTTGACCTCTGACCCAGCTCTGAAAGCTGTGTGGTTTTTACGCCCGGCCTAGGGGAAAACCGAGCATAGCATAAAAGTGACTCCCCTCTTTCCCAACTCCCAAAGATGACCAGTGCCACAGCAGGTGCAGTCCAAACAAAATTGATTTATTTAATCACTCTTCAATACGGTAGCAAAACGTCGGGGGGAGCACAGCCAAAATAACAAACAAAACGATCTATGGAAAAAAAAGGTAACTAACTTGCCTAACTTAAGCAAAGAAAACAAAGAAAAAAAGGCTTCTCACCCCTATGGCTACCGGGACTGCTCTTCCAAAAGTTATTTACATTCTTAATAACAAAGTCAATCTACACCACTAGGTCAACACAGTATTCATGTGGCAAAGCACAGCACGGTCCGGTTGGGAGCCAGGAAGGAGGAGGAGTGAGCCGGCATCGGACAGACGCCCTTTTTAAAATAGGCGCCATCAGTCTCCCGTCCAATCACCAGCCGGCACCTGCAACTCAACAAACTGGAGAACATACAAACGGGGTGAACACCACCACCCTCAGGCAGGGAGGGATAAACAACAAAAACACACACTCAAATACAAATTATGACCCAGGGTCATAACACCCCCCCACCTAAGATCAAACATTTCTTCCCCCAAGAAATGCTTGATTTCTAAAACCCCACACGAGACAATGCATCAGCCACAATATTATCCACTCCTTTAATGTGATGTATCTCAATGTTGAAATCCTGCAGCAATAACGACCAGCGCATAAGACGCTGATTGTTATTCTGCATGCGAGACAGGAACACGAGAGGATTGTGGTCTGAATAAACATGAACCGGAATTGAACTCGAACCAACATAGACCTCAAAGTGCTGTAACGCCAAAAGCAATGCCAAGGCTTCCTTCTCAATTGTACTGTAATTCAATTGGTGTTTGTTGAATTTCTTTGAGAAGTAACACACTGGGTGATCAATACCATGATCATCCTCCTGTAAAAGAACAGCGCCTGCACCATAAGCACTGGCATCTACCTCCAACTTAAAGGGACGTGCAAAATCAGGTGCAGCCAGTACAGGCGCGCTGCATAGAAGAGCCTTGGCAGAATCAAATGAGTCCTGACACACAGCAGTCCAGACAAATTGGCTGGAGGGGCTTACCAAGCTAGTTAGGGGCACAACTACACTAGCAAAATTTTTACAGAACCCTCGATAATAGCCACACATTCCCAGAAACCGGCGGAGTTGCCGCCGCGTTTCTGGCACAGGAAAATCCAGGATGGCCTGGACTTTGGCCAACAGGGGGCGCACCTGCCCCTGGCCTACTTGTTTTCCTAAGTAAGTGACTACAGCCTTACCAAACTCACATTTAGCCAGATTCAAAGTCAAAGAAGCACCCTTCAAACGACTGAATACTTCTCGCAAACTGTCTACATGCTCTGCCCAGGTGGAAGAATACACCACAATGTCATCCAAGTACGCCTCACAGTTTTTGACACCAGAAAGAACTGTATTCATTAACCGTTGGAAAGTGGCAGGAGCATTTCTTAACCCAAATGGCATAACGGTATACTGTAAGAAATGGTCAGGAGTAACAAAAGCTGAGACCTCAGATGCACAAGGTGTAAGGGGCACCTGCCAGTAACCCTTCAATAGGTCTAACTTAGTGACGTACTTGGCTGACCCGACACGATCTATACAATCATCCATACGTGGCAGAGGAAATGAGTCTGGCTTAGTAACGGCATTCACTTTACGGAAGTCATTACAAAAACGAGGCGTTTGATCCGATTTCGGAACCAAAAGCGAGGGTGAGCTCCACGGGCTGGAACTTGGCACAGCAAAGCCATTTTCCAGGAGATACTCAACCTCCTTTTGCATTGCAGCCCTCTTTACCGGATTGACGCGGTACGCGTGCTGTTTAATGGGCTTATGGTCACCAACATCTACATCATGCTGCAAGACTGTAGTTTGGGTGGGCTTATCACCAAATAACGGTGCGTGACAACGAATAAGATGGCAAACATCACTTATGGCCGGCTCAGACAAATACGACAAATGTTCCTCCAGGTTTTTCAGAATTTTTGAATTCTCTAATCGCGCACATGGAACTGAAACAGGCTGCCCACGCAACCCGTCCTCCTCGGGACTGTAGGGTGGTGACACAACAGTCGCCACAGGAGAGACACATGGCACCGAGTTCACAGTTGGCACCTCGGAGGTTTCACGAACAAAATATGGCTTCAACATATTGATGTGACACACACGGGACTTCTTTCTCCTATCCGGCGTACTAACTACATAGTCTGTGTCACTCAATTTGCGCTCAACCTCGTAAGGACCACAAAACTTTGCCTGGAGGCTGGACCCAACAATAGGTAACAGAACCAAAACATGGTCACCTGACTGAAAATTGCGACTGAGTGTTTTCTTATCATACTGTTTCTTCATTTTAGACTGTGCAGCGGAAAGGGAACTGCGTGCCAGCTCACAAGCCGTGTGCAACCTCTCCCTGAATGAACTCACATAGTCTAAAATGCTGTGCGCGGGGCTGGGTTTGTCTGCAAGCCACCTCTCCCGCAGCAAACGTAGCGGGCCGCGCACAGTGTGCCCAAAAACCAACTCAGCCGGACTAAACCCAAGAGACTCCTGTATGGTTTCACGAATGGCAAACAGAAGCAGTGGCAGACCCTCATCCCACTCCCTGTTTGACCCAGCACAATACTTTCGAAGCATGGACTTCAACGTCTGATGAAATCTCTCCAGTGCGCCCTGACTCTCCGGGTGGTACGCACTGGAGATCTGATGCTTAATGGACAACTCTGTCATCACCTGTGAAAAAACCTTAGACATAAAGTTAGATCCTTGGTCTGTTTGAATGCGTTTGGGCAAACCAAAAGTGGAAAAGAACTTAACCAAGGCTTTCACCACTGCTTTAGCCCTCAACGTGCGCAACGGGACGGCCTCAGGAAAACGTGTGGCTGCGCACATGATGGTGAGCAGGTACTGGTGACCAGTCTTGGTTTTTGGCAAGGGACCGACACAGTCTATTATGACATGCTCAAAAGGTTCGCCAATTACCGGGATCGGATGTAAAGGAGCCGGAGGAATAACCTGGTTTGGTTTTCCAGTAATTTGGCAAACATGGCAAGATCGACAAAATTTGGTGACATTGGATTTTAACCCTGGCCAGAAAAAATATCGGAGCACCCGATGATATGTTTTCTTGATCCCCAAATGGCCGGACAGACTGTGATCGTGGGCTAAACTTAACACTTGGAGCCGGAACTCTTTCGGCACAACAACCTGGGAGACCACATCACATTCCATCCCAGACACAGGCGACCATTTACGCAACAACACACCTTCATCAAACAGATAAGACACTGGCTGTGAAGCATTTCTCTGTTCCTGAGCTGCAGACAAACATGCAGCCAATGTACCATCTGACTGCTGAGCCTGGATAATCTGATCCTTATCTATTGCCAAACACAAATCCATATTATTAGGCAACACATCCACAGTAACAGGCACACTTTCAGGTTCAGAAGAGGGGCTGACCGGATCATCAGACGCGTTCAAAAAACAATCGGAAAGGTCCACTAAATCACCAAGCTTACGAGCCTGGGCACGCGTCACGACGCACGCCGGAAAAACGGGAGGCAAATCGAGCGCAGCGGGAGCAACAACACACACATCAGCAGTGGGGATTTCAGTGACCTCGGGAGTAGGAAACACTTTCTCACCAGCCAAATCATTCCCGAGGATGAAATCTACTCCTGCAACAGGTAGCTGATCACGCACCGGACGAGCCCCCAATTATGACCCAGGGTCATAACAGTGGTATTGACCACACTAGATGTCTGATTTTAAGCAGCCAGGTTGTGCTATGATGGAAAGCCAACAATTGATGGAAAGAAGAGAACCTAAGCTTTAATTTGATGTGCAACATGTTTGATTTGAAGCAGGTTTACCAGAAATACAGGAGGATAAGTTAGAATATAAAACCTGTTGGCTACAGGCCTTTTGAAAACAGCTGAATGTAACCATAATTCATCAGTGTGCTGCTAGCCACCAGAAGGGGTAAAATCAACAATGTTGGAGTCTATGAAAAGGTCTGAATCTGAGCTTTAAATTGAGGTGTCACTCCAGTAAATCAGATCATGCTAGCCTGAAAGACCAGGCTAAATATACAGAACAGATTTGACCTCTGACCCAGCTCTGAAAGCTGTGTGGTATTGACCACACTAAATGTCTGATTTTAAGCAGCCAGGTTGTGATAGGATGGAAAGCCAACAATTGTTGGAAAGAAGAGAACCTAAGCTTTAATTTGATGTGCAACACGTTTGATTTGAAGCAGGTTTACCAGAAATACAGGAGGATAAGGTAGAATATAAAACCAGTTGGCTGCAGGCCTTTTGAAAACAGCTGAATGTAAACATAATTCATCAGTGTGCTGCTAGCCACCAGAAGGGTTAAAATCAACAATATTGGACTCTATGAAAAGGTCTGAATCTGAGGTTTACATGGAGGTATCATTCCAGTAAAGCAGATCATGCTAGCCTGAAAGACCAGGCTAAATATACAGAACAGATTTGACCTCTGACCCAGCTCTGAAAGCTGTGTGGTATTGACCACACTAAATGTCTGATTTTAAGCAGCCAGGTTGTGCTATGATGGAAAGCCAACAATTGATGGAAAGAAGAGAACCTAAGCTTTAATTTGATGTGCAACATGTTTGATTTGAAGCAGGTTTACCAGAAATACAGGAGGATAAGTTAGAATATAAAACCTGTTGGCTGCAGGCCTTTTGAAAACAGCTGAATGTAACCATAATTCATCAGTGTGCTGCTAGCCACCAGAAGGGGTAAAATCAACAATGTTGGACTCTATGAAAAGGTCTGAATCTGAGCTTTAAATTGAGGTGTCACTCCAGTAAATCAGATCATGCTAGCCTGAAGGACCAGGCTAAATATACAGAACAGATTTGACCTCTGACCCAGCTCTGAAAGCTGTGTGGTATTGACCACACTAAATGTCTGATTTTAAGCAGCCAGGTTGTGCTATGATGGAAAGCCAACAATTGATGGAAAGAAGAGAACCTAAGCTTTAATTTGATGCGCAACATGTTTGATTTGAAGCAGGTTTACCAGAAATACAGGAGGATAAGTTAGAATAGAAAACCTGTTGGCTACAGGCCTTTTGAAAACAGCTGAATGTAACCATAATTCATCAGTGTGCTGCTAGCCACCAGAAGGGGTAAAATCAACAATGTTGGACTCTATGAAAAGGTCTGAATCTGAGCTTTAAATTGAGGTGTCACTCCAGTAAATCAGATCATGCTAGCCTGAAAGACCAGGCTAAATATACAGAACAGATTTGACCTCTGACCCAGCTCTGAAAGCTGTGTGGTATTGACCACACTAAATGTCTGATTTTAAGCAGCCAGGTTGTGCTAGGATGGAAAGCCAACAATTGATGGAAAGAAGAGAACCTAAGCTTTAATTTGATGTGCAACATGTTTGATTTGAAGCAGGTTTACCAGAAATACAGGAGGATAAGTTAGAATATAAAACCTGTTGGCTACAGGCCTTTTGAAAACAGCTGAATGTAACCATAATTCATCAGTGTGCTGCTAGCCACCAGAAGGGTTAAAATCAACAATGTTGGACTCTATAAAAAGGTCTGAATCTGAGCTTTAAATTGAGGTGTCACTCCAGTAAATCAGATCATGCTAGCCTGAAAGACCAGGCTAAATATACAGAACAGATTTGACCTCTGACCCAGCTCTGAAAGCTGTGTGGTTTTTACGCCCGGCCTAGGGGAAAACCGAGCATAGCATAAAAGTGACTCCCCTCTTTCCCAACTCCCAAAGATGACCAGTGCCACAGCAGGTGCAGTCCAAACAAAATTGATTTATTTAATCACTCTTCAATACGGTAGCAAAACGTCGGGGGGAGCACAGCCAAAATAACAAACAAAACGATCTATGGAAAAAAAAGGTAACTAACTTGCCTAACTTAAGCAAAGAAAACAAAGAAAAAAAGGCTTCTCACCCCTATGGCTACCGGGACTGCTCTTCCAAAAGTTATTTACATTCTTAATAACAAAGTCAATCTACACCACTAGGTCAACACAGTATTCATGTGGCAAAGCACAGCACGGTCCGGTTGGGAGCCAGGAAGGAGGAGGAGTGAGCCGGTATCGGACAGACGCCCTTTTTAAAATAGGCGCCATCAGTCTCCCGTCCAATCACCAGCCGGCACCTGCAACTCAACAAACTGGAGAACATACAAACGGGGTGAACACCACCACCCTCAGGCAGGGAGGGATAAACAACAAAAACACACACTCAAATACAAATTATGACCCAGGGTCATAACACCCCCCCACCTAAGATCAAACATTTCTTCCCCCAAGAAATGCTTGATTTCTAAAACCCCACACGAGACAATGCATCAGCCACAATATTATCCACTCCTTTAATGTGATGTATCTCAATGTTGAAATCCTGCAGCAATAACGACCAGCGCATAAGACGCTGATTGTTATTCTGCATGCGAGACAGGAACACGAGAGGATTGTGGTCTGAATAAACATGAACCGGAATTGAACTCGAACCAACATAGACCTCAAAGTGCTGTAACGCCAAAAGCAATGCCAAGGCTTCCTTCTCAATTGTACTGTAATTCAATTGGTGTTTGTTGAATTTCTTTGAGAAGTAACACACTGGGTGATCAATACCATGATCATCCTCCTGTAAAAGAACAGCGCCTGCACCATAAGCACTGGCATCTACCTCCAACTTAAAGGGACGTGCAAAATCAGGTGCAGCCAGTACAGGCGCGCTGCATAGAAGAGCCTTGGCAGAATCAAATGAGTCCTGACACACAGCAGTCCAGACAAATTGGCTGGAGGGGCTTACCAAGCTAGTTAGGGGCACAACTACACTAGCAAAATTTTTACAGAACCCTCGATAATAGCCACACATTCCCAGAAACCGGCGGAGTTGCCGCCGCGTTTCTGGCACAGGAAAATCCAGGATGGCCTGGACTTTGGCCAACAGGGGGCGCACCTGCCCCTGGCCTACTTGTTTTCCTAAGTAAGTGACTACAGCCTTACCAAACTCACATTTAGCCAGATTCAAAGTCAAAGAAGCACCCTTCAAACGACTGAATACTTCTCGCAAACTGTCTACATGCTCTGCCCAGGTGGAAGAATACACCACAATGTCATCCAAGTACGCCTCACAGTTTTTGACACCAGAAAGAACTGTATTCATTAACCGTTGGAAAGTGGCAGGAGCATTTCTTAACCCAAATGGCATAACGGTATACTGTAAGAAATGGTCAGGAGTAACAAAAGCTGAGACCTCAGATGCACAAGGTGTAAGGGGCACCTGCCAGTAACCCTTCAATAGGTCTAACTTAGTGACGTACTTGGCTGACCCGACACGATCTATACAATCATCCATACGTGGCAGAGGAAATGAGTCTGGCTTAGTAACGGCATTCACTTTACGGAAGTCATTACAAAAACGAGGCGTTTGATCCGATTTCGGAACCAAAAGCGAGGGTGAGCTCCACGGGCTGGAACTTGGCACAGCAAAGCCATTTTCCAGGAGATACTCAACCTCCTTTTGCATTGCAGCCCTCTTTACCGGATTGACGCGGTACGCGTGCTGTTTAATGGGCTTATGGTCACCAACATCTACATCATGCTGCAAGACTGTAGTTTGGGTGGGCTTATCACCAAATAACGGTGCGTGACAACGAATAAGATGGCAAACATCACTTATGGCCGGCTCAGACAAATACGACAAATGTTCCTCCAGGTTTTTCAGAATTTTTGAATTCTCTAATCGCACACATGGAACTGAAACAGGCTGCCCACGCAACCCGTCCTCCTCGGGACTGTAGGGTGGTGACACAACAGTCGCCACAGGAGAGACACATGGCACCGAGTTCACAGTTGGCACCTCGGAGGTTTCACGAACAAAATATGGCTTCAACATATTGATGTGACACACACGGGACTTCTTTCTCCTATCCGGCGTACTAACTACATAGTCTGTGTCACTCAATTTGCGCTCAACCTCGTAAGGACCACAAAACTTTGCCTGGAGGCTGGACCCAACAATAGGTAACAGAACCAAAACATGGTCACCTGACTGAAAATTGCGACTGAGTGTTTTCTTATCATACTGTTTCTTCATTTTAGACTGTGCAGCGGAAAGGGAACTGCGTGCCAGCTCACAAGCCGTGTGCAACCTCTCCCTGAATGAACTCACATAGTCTAAAATGCTGTGCGCGGGGCTGGGTTTGTCTGCAAGCCACCTCTCCCGCAGCAAACGTAGCGGGCCGCGCACAGTGTGCCCAAAAACCAACTCAGCCGGACTAAACCCAAGAGACTCCTGTATGGTTTCACGAATGGCAAACAGAAGCAGTGGCAGACCCTCATCCCACTCCCTGTTTGACCCAGCACAATACTTTCGAAGCATGGACTTCAACGTCTGATGAAATCTCTCCAGTGCGCCCTGACTCTCCGGGTGGTACGCACTGGAGATCTGATGCTTAATGGACAACTCTGTCATCACCTGTGAAAAAACCTTAGACATAAAGTTAGATCCTTGGTCTGTTTGAATGCGTTTGGGCAAACCAAAAGTGGAAAAGAACTTAACCAAGGCTTTCACCACTGCTTTAGCCCTCAACGTGCGCAACGGGACGGCCTCAGGAAAACGTGTGGCTGCGCACATGATGGTGAGCAGGTACTGGTGACCAGTCTTGGTTTTTGGCAAGGGACCGACACAGTCTATTATGACATGCTCAAAAGGTTCGCCAATTACCGGGATCGGATGTAAAGGAGCCGGAGGAATAACCTGGTTTGGTTTTCCAGTAATTTGGCAAACATGGCAAGATCGACAAAATTTGGTGACATTGGATTTTAACCCTGGCCAGAAAAAATATCGGAGCACCCGATGATATGTTTTCTTGATCCCCAAATGGCCGGACAGACTGTGATCGTGGGCTAAACTTAACACTTGGAGCCGGAACTCTTTCGGCACAACAACCTGGGAGACCACATCACATTCCATCCCAGACACAGGCGACCATTTACGCAACAACACACCTTCATCAAACAGATAAGACACTGGCTGTGAAGCATTTCTCTGTTCCTGAGCTGCAGACAAACATGCAGCCAATGTACCATCTGACTGCTGAGCCTGGATAATCTGATCCTTATCTATTGCCAAACACAAATCCATATTATTAGGCAACACATCCACAGTAACAGGCACACTTTCAGGTTCAGAAGAGGGGCTGACCGGATCATCAGACGCGTTCAAAAAACAATCGGAAAGGTCCACTAAATCACCAAGCTTACGAGCCTGGGCACGCGTCACGACGCACGCCGGAAAAACGGGAGGCAAATCGAGCGCAGCGGGAGCAACAACACACACATCAGCAGTGGGGATTTCAGTGACCTCGGGAGTAGGAAACACTTTCTCACCAGCCAAATCATTCCCGAGGATGAAATCTACTCCTGCAACAGGTAGCTGATCACGCACCGGACGAGCCCCCAATTATGACCCAGGGTCATAACAGTGGTATTGACCACACTAGATGTCTGATTTTAAGCAGCCAGGTTGTGCTATGATGGAAAGCCAACAATTGATGGAAAGAAGAGAACCTAAGCTTTAATTTGATGTGCAACATGTTTGATTTGAAGCAGGTTTACCAGAAATACAGGAGGATAAGTTAGAATATAAAACCTGTTGGCTACAGGCCTTTTGAAAACAGCTGAATGTAACCATAATTCATCAGTGTGCTGCTAGCCACCAGAAGGGGTAAAATCAACAATGTTGGAGTCTATGAAAAGGTCTGAATCTGAGCTTTAAATTGAGGTGTCACTCCAGTAAATCAGATCATGCTAGCCTGAAAGACCAGGCTAAATATACAGAACAGATTTGACCTCTGACCCAGCTCTGAAAGCTGTGTGGTATTGACCACACTAAATGTCTGATTTTAAGCAGCCAGGTTGTGATAGGATGGAAAGCCAACAATTGTTGGAAAGAAGAGAACCTAAGCTTTAATTTGATGTGCAACACGTTTGATTTGAAGCAGGTTTACCAGAAATACAGGAGGATAAGGTAGAATATAAAACCAGTTGGCTGCAGGCCTTTTGAAAACAGCTGAATGTAAACATAATTCATCAGTGTGCTGCTAGCCACCAGAAGGGTTAAAATCAACAATATTGGACTCTATGAAAAGGTCTGAATCTGAGGTTTACATGGAGGTATCATTCCAGTAAAGCAGATCATGCTAGCCTGAAAGACCAGGCTAAATATACAGAACAGATTTGACCTCTGACCCAGCTCTGAAAGCTGTGTGGTATTGACCACACTAAATGTCTGATTTTAAGCAGCCAGGTTGTGCTATGATGGAAAGCCAACAATTGATGGAAAGAAGAGAACCTAAGCTTTAATTTGATGTGCAACATGTTTGATTTGAAGCAGGTTTACCAGAAATACAGGAGGATAAGTTAGAATATAAAACCTGTTGGCTGCAGGCCTTTTGAAAACAGCTGAATGTAACCATAATTCATCAGTGTGCTGCTAGCCACCAGAAGGGGTAAAATCAACAATGTTGGACTCTATGAAAAGGTCTGAATCTGAGCTTTAAATTGAGGTGTCACTCCAGTAAATCAGATCATGCTAGCCTGAAGGACCAGGCTAAATATACAGAACAGATTTGACCTCTGACCCAGCTCTGAAAGCTGTGTGGTATTGACCACACTAAATGTCTGATTTTAAGCAGCCAGGTTGTGCTATGATGGAAAGCCAACAATTGATGGAAAGAAGAGAACCTAAGCTTTAATTTGATGCGCAACATGTTTGATTTGAAGCAGGTTTACCAGAAATACAGGAGGATAAGTTAGAATAGAAAACCTGTTGGCTACAGGCCTTTTGAAAACAGCTGAATGTAACCATAATTCATCAGTGTGCTGCTAGCCACCAGAAGGGGTAAAATCAACAATGTTGGACTCTATGAAAAGGTCTGAATCTGAGCTTTAAATTGAGGTGTCACTCCAGTAAATCAGATCATGCTAGCCTGAAAGACCAGGCTAAATATACAGAACAGATTTGACCTCTGACCCAGCTCTGAAAGCTGTGTGGTATTGACCACACTAAATGTCTGATTTTAAGCAGCCAGGTTGTGCTAGGATGGAAAGCCAACAATTGATGGAAAGAAGAGAACCTAAGCTTTAATTTGATGTGCAACATGTTTGATTTGAAGCAGGTTTACCAGAAATACAGGAGGATAAGTTAGAATATAAAACCTGTTGGCTACAGGCCTTTTGAAAACAGCTGAATGTAACCATAATTCATCAGTGTGCTGCTAGCCACCAGAAGGGTTAAAATCAACAATGTTGGACTCTATAAAAAGGTCTGAATCTGAGCTTTAAATTGAGGTGTCACTCCAGTAAATCAGATCATGCTAGCCTGAAAGACCAGGCTAAATATACAGAACAGATTTGACCTCTGACCCAGCTCTGAAAGCTGTGTGGTTTTTACGCCCGGCCTAGGGGAAAACCGAGCATAGCATAAAAGTGACTCCCCTCTTTCCCAACTCCCAAAGATGACCAGTGCCACAGCAGGTGCAGTCCAAACAAAATTGATTTATTTAATCACTCTTCAATACGGTAGCAAAACGTCGGGGGGAGCACAGCCAAAATAACAAACAAAACGATCTATGGAAAAAAAAGGTAACTAACTTGCCTAACTTAAGCAAAGAAAACAAAGAAAAAAAGGCTTCTCACCCCTATGGCTACCGGGACTGCTCTTCCAAAAGTTATTTACATTCTTAATAACAAAGTCAATCTACACCACTAGGTCAACACAGTATTCATGTGGCAAAGCACAGCACGGTCCGGTTGGGAGCCAGGAAGGAGGAGGAGTGAGCCGGTATCGGACAGACGCCCTTTTTAAAATAGGCGCCATCAGTCTCCCGTCCAATCACCAGCCGGCACCTGCAACTCAACAAACTGGAGAACATACAAACGGGGTGAACACCACCACCCTCAGGCAGGGAGGGATAAACAACAAAAACACACACTCAAATACAAATTATGACCCAGGGTCATAACACCCCCCCACCTAAGATCAAACATTTCTTCCCCCAAGAAATGCTTGATTTCTAAAACCCCACACGAGACAATGCATCAGCCACAATATTATCCACTCCTTTAATGTGATGTATCTCAATGTTGAAATCCTGCAGCAATAACGACCAGCGCATAAGACGCTGATTGTTATTCTGCATGCGAGACAGGAACACGAGAGGATTGTGGTCTGAATAAACATGAACCGGAATTGAACTCGAACCAACATAGACCTCAAAGTGCTGTAACGCCAAAAGCAATGCCAAGGCTTCCTTCTCAATTGTACTGTAATTCAATTGGTGTTTGTTGAATTTCTTTGAGAAGTAACACACTGGGTGATCAATACCATGATCATCCTCCTGTAAAAGAACAGCGCCTGCACCATAAGCACTGGCATCTACCTCCAACTTAAAGGGACGTGCAAAATCAGGTGCAGCCAGTACAGGCGCGCTGCATAGAAGAGCCTTGGCAGAATCAAATGAGTCCTGACACACAGCAGTCCAGACAAATTGGCTGGAGGGGCTTACCAAGCTAGTTAGGGGCACAACTACACTAGCAAAATTTTTACAGAACCCTCGATAATAGCCACACATTCCCAGAAACCGGCGGAGTTGCCGCCGCGTTTCTGGCACAGGAAAATCCAGGATGGCCTGGACTTTGGCCAACAGGGGGCGCACCTGCCCCTGGCCTACTTGTTTTCCTAAGTAAGTGACTACAGCCTTACCAAACTCACATTTAGCCAGATTCAAAGTCAAAGAAGCACCCTTCAAACGACTGAATACTTCTCGCAAACTGTCTACATGCTCTGCCCAGGTGGAAGAATACACCACAATGTCATCCAAGTACGCCTCACAGTTTTTGACACCAGAAAGAACTGTATTCATTAACCGTTGGAAAGTGGCAGGAGCATTTCTTAACCCAAATGGCATAACGGTATACTGTAAGAAATGGTCAGGAGTAACAAAAGCTGAGACCTCAGATGCACAAGGTGTAAGGGGCACCTGCCAGTAACCCTTCAATAGGTCTAACTTAGTGACGTACTTGGCTGACCCGACACGATCTATACAATCATCCATACGTGGCAGAGGAAATGAGTCTGGCTTAGTAACGGCATTCACTTTACGGAAGTCATTACAAAAACGAGGCGTTTGATCCGATTTCGGAACCAAAAGCGAGGGTGAGCTCCACGGGCTGGAACTTGGCACAGCAAAGCCATTTTCCAGGAGATACTCAACCTCCTTTTGCATTGCAGCCCTCTTTACCGGATTGACGCGGTACGCGTGCTGTTTAATGGGCTTATGGTCACCAACATCTACATCATGCTGCAAGACTGTAGTTTGGGTGGGCTTATCACCAAATAACGGTGCGTGACAACGAATAAGATGGCAAACATCACTTATGGCCGGCTCAGACAAATACGACAAATGTTCCTCCAGGTTTTTCAGAATTTTTGAATTCTCTAATCGCACACATGGAACTGAAACAGGCTGCCCACGCAACCCGTCCTCCTCGGGACTGTAGGGTGGTGACACAACAGTCGCCACAGGAGAGACACATGGCACCGAGTTCACAGTTGGCACCTCGGAGGTTTCACGAACAAAATATGGCTTCAACATATTGATGTGACACACACGGGACTTCTTTCTCCTATCCGGCGTACTAACTACATAGTCTGTGTCACTCAATTTGCGCTCAACCTCGTAAGGACCACAAAACTTTGCCTGGAGGCTGGACCCAACAATAGGTAACAGAACCAAAACATGGTCACCTGACTGAAAATTGCGACTGAGTGTTTTCTTATCATACTGTTTCTTCATTTTAGACTGTGCAGCGGAAAGGGAACTGCGTGCCAGCTCACAAGCCGTGTGCAACCTCTCCCTGAATGAACTCACATAGTCTAAAATGCTGTGCGCGGGGCTGGGTTTGTCTGCAAGCCACCTCTCCCGCAGCAAACGTAGCGGGCCGCGCACAGTGTGCCCAAAAACCAACTCAGCCGGACTAAACCCAAGAGACTCCTGTATGGTTTCACGAATGGCAAACAGAAGCAGTGGCAGACCCTCATCCCACTCCCTGTTTGACCCAGCACAATACTTTCGAAGCATGGACTTCAACGTCTGATGAAATCTCTCCAGTGCGCCCTGACTCTCCGGGTGGTACGCACTGGAGATCTGATGCTTAATGGACAACTCTGTCATCACCTGTGAAAAAACCTTAGACATAAAGTTAGATCCTTGGTCTGTTTGAATGCGTTTGGGCAAACCAAAAGTGGAAAAGAACTTAACCAAGGCTTTCACCACTGCTTTAGCCCTCAACGTGCGCAACGGGACGGCCTCAGGAAAACGTGTGGCTGCGCACATGATGGTGAGCAGGTACTGGTGACCAGTCTTGGTTTTTGGCAAGGGACCGACACAGTCTATTATGACATGCTCAAAAGGTTCGCCAATTACCGGGATCGGATGTAAAGGAGCCGGAGGAATAACCTGGTTTGGTTTTCCAGTAATTTGGCAAACATGGCAAGATCGACAAAATTTGGTGACATCGGATTTTAACCCTGGCCAGAAAAAATATCGGAGCACCCGATGATATGTTTTCTTGATCCCCAAATGGCCGGACAGACTGTGATCGTGGGCTAAACTTAACACTTGGAGCCGGAACTCTTTCGGCACAACAACCTGGGAGACCACATCACATTCCATCCCAGACACAGGCGACCATTTACGCAACAACACACCTTCATCAAACAGATAAGACACTGGCTGTGAAGCATTTCTCTGTTCCTGAGCTGCAGACAAACATGCAGCCAATGTACCATCTGACTGCTGAGCCTGGATAAGCTGATCCTTATCTATTGCCAAACACAAATCCATATTATTAGGCAACACATCCACAGTAACAGGCACACTTTCAGGTTCAGAAGAGGGGCTGACCGGATCATCAGACGCGTTCAAAAAACAATCGGAAAGGTCCACTACATCACCAAGCTTACGAGCCTGGGCACGCGTCACGACGCACGCCGGAAAAACGGGAGGCAAATCGAGCGCAGCGGGAGCAACAACACACACATCAGCAGTGGGGATTTCAGTGACCTCGGGAGTAGGAAACACTTTCTCACCAGCCAAATCATTCCCGAGGATGAAATCTACTCCTGCAACAGGTAGCTGATCACGCACCGGACGAGCCCCCAATTATGACCCAGGGTCATGACAGTGGTATTGACCACACTAGATGTCTGATTTTAAGCAGCCAGGTTGTGCTATGATGGAAAGCCAACAATTGATGGAAAGAAGAGAACCTAAGCTTTAATTTGATGTGCAACATGTTTGATTTGAAGCAGGTTTACCAGAAATACAGGAGGATAAGTTAGAATATAAAACCTGTTGGCTACAGGCCTTTTGAAAACAGCTGAATGTAACCATAATTCATCAGTGTGCTGCTAGCCACCAGAAGGGGTACAATCAACAATGTTGGACTCTATGAAAAGGTCTGAATCTGAGCTTTAAATTGAGGTGTCACTCCAGTAAATCAGATCATGCTAGCCTGAAGGACCACGCTAAATATACAGAACAGATTTGACCTCTGACCCAGCTCTGAAAGCTGTGTGGTATTGACCACAAAAAATGTCTGATTTTAAGCAGCCAGCTTGTGCTATGATGGAAAGCCAACAATTGATGGAAAGAAGAGAACCTAAGCTTTAATTTGATGTGCAACATGTTTGATTTGAAGCAGGTTTACCAGAAATACAGGAGGATACTTTAGAATATAAAACCAGTTGGCTGCAGGCCTTTTAAAAACAGCTGAATATAACCATAATTCATCAGTGTGCTGCTAGCCACCAGAAGGTTTAAAATGAACAATGTTGGACTCTATGAAAAGGTCTGAATCTGAGCTTTAAATTGAGGTGTCACTCCAGTAAATCAGATCATGCTAGCCTGAAAGACCAGGCTAAATATACAGAACAGATTTGACCTCTGACCCAGCTCTGAAAGCTGTGTGGTATTGACCACACTAAATGTCTGATTTTAAGCAGCCAGCTTGTGCTATGATGGAAAGCCAACAATTGTTGGAAAGAAGAGAACCTAAGCTTTAATTTGATGTGCAACATGTTTGATTTGAAGCAGGTTTACCAGAAATACAGGAGGATAAGTTAGAATATAAAACCAGTTGGCTGCAGGCCTTTTGAAAACAGCTGAATGTAACCATAATTCATCAGTGTGCTGCTAGCCACCAGAAGGGTTAAAATCAACAATATTGGACTCTATGAAAAGGTCTAAATCTGAGGTTTACATGGAGGTATCATTCCAGTAAAGCAGATCATGCTAGCCTGAAAGACCAGGCTAAATATACAGAACAGATTTGACCTCTGACCCAGCTCTGAAAGCTGTGTGGTATTGACCACACTAAATGTCTGATTTTAAGCAGCCAGGTTGTGCTATGATGGAAAGCCAACAATTAATGGAAAGAAGAGAACCTAAGCTTTAATTTGATGTGCAACATGTTTGATTTGAAGCAGGTTTACCAGAAATACAGGAGGATAAGTTAGAATATAAAACCTGTTGGCTACAGGCCTTTTGAAAACAGCTGAATGTAACCATAATTCATCAGTGTGCTGCTAGCCACCAGAAGGGGTAAAATCAACAATGTTGGACTCTATGAAAAGGTCTGAATCTGAGGTTTACATGGAGGTATCACTCCAGTAAATCAGATCATGCTAGCCTGAAAGACCAGGCTAAATATACAGAACAGATTTGACCTCTGACCCAGCTCTGAAAGCTGTGTGGTATTGACCACACTAGATGTCTGATTTTAAGCAGCCAGGTTGTGCTATGATGGAAAGCCAACAATTGATGGAAAGAAGAGAACCTAAGCTTTAATTTGATGTGCAACATGTTTGATTTGAAGCAGGTTTACCAGAAATACAGGAGGATACGTTAGAATATAAAACCAGTTGGCTGCAGGCCTTTTGAAAACAGCTGAATGTAACCATAATTCATCAGTGTGCTGCTAGCCACCAGAAGGGGTAAAATCAACAATGTTGGACTCTATGAAAAGGACTGAATCTGAGCTTTAAATTGAGGTGTCACTCCAGTAAATCAGATCATGCTAGCCTGAAAGACCAGGCTAAATATACAGAACAGATTTGACCTCTGACCCAGCTCTGAAAGCTGTGTGGTATTGACCACACTAAATGTCTGATTTTAAGCAGCCAGGTTGTGCTAGGATGGAAAGCCAACAATTGATGGAAAGAAGAGAACCTAAGCTTTAATTTGATGTGCAACATGTTTGATTTGAAGCAGGTTTACCAGAAATACAGGAGGATAAGTTAGAATATAAAACCTGTTGGCTGCAGGCCTTTTGAAAACAGCTGAATGTAACCATAATTCATCAGTGTGCTGCTAGCCACCAGAAGGGGTAAAATCAACAATGTTGGAGTCTATGAAAAGGTCTGAATCTGAGGTTTACATGGAGGTATCACTCCAGTAAATCAGATCATGCTAGCCTGAAAGACCAGGCTAAATATACAGAACAGATTTGACCTCTGACCCAGCTCTGAAAGCTGTGTGGTATTGACCACACTAGATGTCTGATTTTAAGCAGCCAGGTTGTGCTATGATGGAAAGCCAACAATTGATGGAAAGAAGAGAACCTAAGCTTTAATTTGATGTGCAACATGTTTGATTTGAAGCAGGTTTACCAGAAATACAGGAGGATAAGGTAGAATATAAAACCTGTTGGCTACAGGCCTTTTGAAAACAGCTGAATGTAACCATAATTCATCAGTGTGCTGCTAGCCACCAGAAGGGTTAAAATCAACAATGTTGGAGTCTATGAAAAGGTCTGAATCTGAGCTTTAAATTGAGGTGTCACTCCAGTAAATCAGATCATGCTAGCCTGAAAGACCAGGCTAAATATACAGAACAGATTTGACCTCTGACCCAGCTCTGAAAGCTGTGTGGTATTGACCACACTAAATGTCTGATTTTAAGCAGCCAGGTTGTGCTATGATGGAAAGCCAACAATTAATGGAAAGAAGAGAACCTAAGCTTTAATTTGATGTGCAACATGTTTGATTTGAAGCAGGTTTACCAGAAATACAGGAGGATACTTTAGAATATAAAACCAGTTGGCTGCAGGCCTTTTAAAAACAGCTGAATATAACCATAATTCATCAGTGTGCTGCTAGCCACCAGAAGGTTTAAAATGAACAATATTGGACTCTATGAAAAGGTCTGAATCTGAGCTTTAAATTGAGGTGTCACTCCAGTAAATCAGATCATGCTAGCCTGAAAGACCAGGCTAAATATATAGAACAGATTTGACCTCTGACCCAGCTCTGAAAGCTGTGTGGTATTGACCACACTAAATGTCTGATTTTAAGCAGCCAGCTTGTGCTATGATGGAAAGCCAACAATTGTTGGAAAGAAGAGAACCTAAGCTTTAATTTGATGTGCAACATGTTTGATTTGAAGCAGGTTTACCAGAAATACAGGAGGATAAGTTAGAATATAAAACCTGTTGGCTACAGGCCTTTTGAAAACAGCTGAATGTAACCATAATTCATCAGTGTGCTGCTAGCCACCAGAAGGGTTAAAATCAACAATGTTGGAGTCTATGAAAAGGTCTGAATCTGAGCTTTAAATTGAGGTGTCACTCCAGTAAATCAGATCATGCTAGCCTGAAAGACCAGGCTAAATATACAGAACAGATTTGACCTCTGACCCAGCTCTGAAAGCTGTGTGGTATTGACCACACTAAATGTCTGATTTTAAGCAGCCAGGTTGTGCTATGATGGAAAGCCAACAATTGTTGGAAAGAAGAGAACCTAAGCTTTAATTTGATGTGCAACATGTTTGATTTGAAGCAGGTTTACCAGAAATACAGGAGGATAAGTTAGAATATAAAACCAGTTGGCTGCAGGCCTTTTAAAAACAGCTGAATGTAACCATAATTCATCAGTGTGCTGCTAGCCACCAGAAGGTTTAAAATGAACAATATTGGACTCTATGAAAAGGTCTGAATCTTAGCTTTAAATTGAGGTGTCACTCCAGTAAATCAGATCATGCTAGCCTGAAAGACCAGGCTAAATATATAGAACAGATTTGACCTCTGACCCAGCTCTGAAAGCTGTGTGGTATTGACCACACTAAATGTCTGATTTTAAGCAGCCAGCTTGTGCTATGATGGAAAGCCAACAATTGTTGGAAAGAAGAGAACCTAAGCTTTAATTTGATGTGCAACATGTTTGATTTGAAGCAGGTTTACCAGAAATACAGGAGGATAAGGTAGAATATAAAACCAGTTGGCTGCAGGCCTTTTGAAAACAGCTGAATGTAACCATAATTCATCAGTGTGCTGCTAGCCACCAGAAGGGTTAAAATCAACAATGTTGGACTCTATGAAAAGGTCTGAATCTGAGGTTTACATGGAGGTATCATTCCAGTAAATCAGATCATGCTAGCCTGAAAGACCAGGCTAAATATATAGAACAGATTTGACCTCTGACCCAGCTCTGAAAGCTGTGTGGTATTGACCACACTAAATGTCTGATTTTAAGCAGCCAGGTTGTGCTATGATGGAAAGCCAACAATTAATGGAAAGAAGAGAACCTAAGCTTTAATTTGATGTGCAACATGTTTGATTTGAAGCAGGTTTACCAGAAATACAGGAGGATAAGTTAGAATATAAAACCTGTTGGCTACAGGCCTTTTGAAAACAGCTGAATGTAACCATAATTCATCAGTGTGCTGCTAGCCACCAGAAGGGTTAAAATCAACAATGTTGGACTCTATGAAAAGGTCTGAATTTGAGCTTTAAATTGTGGTGTCACTCCAGTAAATCAGATCATGCTAGCCTGAAAGACCAGGCTAAATATACAGAACAGATTTGACCTCTGACCCAGCTCTGAAAGCTGTGTGGTATTGACCACACTAAATGTCTGATTTTAAGCAGCCAGGTTGTGCTATGATGGAAAGCCAACAATTGTTGGAAAGAAGAGAACCTAAGCTTTAATTTGATGTGCAACATGTTTGATTTGAAGCAGGTTTACCAGAAATACAGGAGGATAAGTTAGAATATAAAACCAGTTGGCTGCAGGCCTTTTAAAAACAGCTGAATGTAACCATAATTCATCAGTGTGCTGCTAGCCACCAGAAGGGTTAAAATCAACAATGTTGGACTCTATGAAAAGGTCTGAATCTGAGGTTTACATGGAGGTATCACTCCAGTAAATCAGATCATGCTAGCCTGAAAGACCAGGCTAAATATACAGAACAGATTTGACCTCTGACCCAGCTCTGAAAGCTGTGTGGTATTGACCACACTAAATGTCTGATTTTAAGCAGCCAGGTTGTGCTATGATGGAAAGCCAACAATTGATGGAAAGAAGAGAACCTAAGCTTTAATTTGATGTGCAACATGTTTGATTTGAAGCAGGTTTACCAGAAATACAGGAGGATACTTTAGAATATAAAACCAGTTGGCTGCAGGCCTTTTAAAAACAGCTGAATATAACCATAATTCATCAGTGTGCTGCTAGCCACCAGAAGGGGTAAACTCAACAATGTTGGACTCTATGAAAAGGTCTGAATCTTAGCTTTAAATTGAGGTGTCACTCCAGTAAATCAGATCATGCTAGCCTGAAGGACCAGGCTAAATATACAGAACAGATTTGACCTCTGACCCAGCTCTGAAAGCTGTGTGGTATTGACCACACTAAATGTCTGATTTTAAGCAGCCAGCTTGTGCTATGATGGAAAGCCAACAATTGATGGAAAGAAGAGAACCTAAGCTTTAATTTGATGTGCAACATGTTTGATTTGAAGCAGGTTTACCAGAAATACAGGAGGATACTTTAGAATATAAAACCAGTTGGCTGCAGGCCTTTTAAAAACAGCTGAATATAACCATAATTCATCAGTGTGCTGCTAGCCACCAGAAGGTTTAAAATGAACAATATTGGACTCTATGAAAAGGTCTGAATCTGAGCTTTAAATTGAGGTGTCACTCCAGTAAATCAGATCATGCTAGCCTGAAAGACCAGGCTAAATATATAGAACAGATTTGACCTCTGACCCAGCTCTGAAAGCTGTGTGGTATTGACCACACTAAATGTCTGATTTTAAGCAGCCAGCTTGTGCTATGATGGAAAGCCAACAATTGTTGGAAAGAAGAGAACCTAAGCTTTAATTTGATGTGCAACATGTTTGATTTGAAGCAGGTTTACCAGAAATACAGGAGGATAAGTTAGAATATAAAACCTGTTGGCTACAGGCCTTTTGAAAACAGCTGAATGTAACCATAATTCATCAGTGTGCTGCTAGCCACCAGAAGGGTTAAAATCAACAATGTTGGAGTCTATGAAAAGGTCTGAATCTGAGCTTTAAATTGAGGTGTCACTCCAGTAAATCAGATCATGCTAGCCTGAAAGACCAGGCTAAATATACAGAACAGATTTGACCTCTGACCCAGCTCTGAAAGCTGTGTGGTATTGACCACACTAAATGTCTGATTTTAAGCAGCCAGGTTGTGCTATGATGGAAAGCCAACAATTGTTGGAAAGAAGAGAACCTAAGCTTTAATTTGATGTGCAACATGTTTGATTTGAAGCAGGTTTACCAGAAATACAGGAGGATAAGTTAGAATATAAAACCAGTTGGCTGCAGGCCTTTTAAAAACAGCTGAATGTAACCATAATTCATCAGTGTGCTGCTAGCCACCAGAAGGTTTAAAATGAACAATATTGGACTCTATGAAAAGGTCTGAATCTTAGCTTTAAATTGAGGTGTCACTCCAGTAAATCAGATCATGCTAGCCTGAAAGACCAGGCTAAATATATAGAACAGATTTGACCTCTGACCCAGCTCTGAAAGCTGTGTGGTATTGACCACACTAAATGTCTGATTTTAAGCAGCCAGCTTGTGCTATGATGGAAAGCCAACAATTGTTGGAAAGAAGAGAACCTAAGCTTTAATTTGATGTGCAACATGTTTGATTTGAAGCAGGTTTACCAGAAATACAGGAGGATAAGGTAGAATATAAAACCAGTTGGCTGCAGGCCTTTTGAAAACAGCTGAATGTAACCATAATTCATCAGTGTGCTGCTAGCCACCAGAAGGGTTAAAATCAACAATGTTGGACTCTATGAAAAGGTCTGAATCTGAGGTTTACATGGAGGTATCATTCCAGTAAATCAGATCATGCTAGCCTGAAAGACCAGGCTAAATATATAGAACAGATTTGACCTCTGACCCAGCTCTGAAAGCTGTGTGGTATTGACCACACTAAATGTCTGATTTTAAGCAGCCAGGTTGTGCTATGATGGAAAGCCAACAATTGTTGGAAAGAAGAGAACCTAAGCTTTAATTTGATGTGCAACATGTTTGATTTGAAGCAGGTTTACCAGAAATACAGGAGGATAAGTTAGAATATAAAACCAGTTGGCTGCAGGCCTTTTAAAAACAGCTGAATGTAACCATAATTCATCAGTGTGCTGCTAGCCACCAGAAGGTTTAAAATGAACAATATTGGACTCTATGAAAAGGTCTGAATCTTAGCTTTAAATTGAGGTGTCACTCCAGTAAATCAGATCATGCTAGCCTGAAAGACCAGGCTAAATATATAGAACAGATTTGACCTCTGACCCAGCTCTGAAAGCTGTGTGGTATTGACCACACTAAATGTCTGATTTTAAGCAGCCAGCTTGTGCTATGATGGAAAGCCAACAATTGTTGGAAAGAAGAGAACCTAAGCTTTAATTTGATGTGCAACATGTTTGATTTGAAGCAGGTTTACCAGAAATACAGGAGGATAAGGTAGAATATAAAACCAGTTGGCTGCAGGCCTTTTGAAAACAGCTGAATGTAACCATAATTCATCAGTGTGCTGCTAGCCACCAGAAGGGTTAAAATCAACAATGTTGGACTCTATGAAAAGGTCTGAATCTGAGGTTTACATGGAGGTATCATTCCAGTAAATCAGATCATGCTAGCCTGAAAGACCAGGCTAAATATATAGAACAGATTTGACCTCTGACCCAGCTCTGAAAGCTGTGTGGTATTGACCACACTAAATGTCTGATTTTAAGCAGCCAGGTTGTGCTATGATGGAAAGCCAACAATTAATGGAAAGAAGAGAACCTAAGCTTTAATTTGATGTGCAACATGTTTGATTTGAAGCAGGTTTACCAGAAATACAGGAGGATAAGTTAGAATATAAAACCTGTTGGCTACAGGCCTTTTGAAAACAGCTGAATGTAACCATAATTCATCAGTGTGCTGCTAGCCACCAGAAGGGTTAAAATCAACAATGTTGGACTCTATGAAAAGGTCTGAATTTGAGCTTTAAATTGTGGTGTCACTCCAGTAAATCAGATCATGCTAGCCTGAAAGACCAGGCTAAATATACAGAACAGATTTGACCTCTGACCCAGCTCTGAAAGCTGTGTGGTATTGACCACACTAAATGTCTGATTTTAAGCAGCCAGGTTGTGCTATGATGGAAAGCCAACAATTGTTGGAAAGAAGAGAACCTAAGCTTTAATTTGATGTGCAACATGTTTGATTTGAAGCAGGTTTACCAGAAATACAGGAGGATAAGTTAGAATATAAAACCAGTTGGCTGCAGGCCTTTTAAAAACAGCTGAATGTAACCATAATTCATCAGTGTGCTGCTAGCCACCAGAAGGGTTAAAATCAACAATGTTGGACTCTATGAAAAGGTCTGAATCTGAGGTTTACATGGAGGTATCACTCCAGTAAATCAGATCATGCTAGCCTGAAAGACCAGGCTAAATATACAGAACAGATTTGACCTCTGACCCAGCTCTGAAAGCTGTGTGGTATTGACCACACTAAATGTCTGATTTTAAGCAGCCAGGTTGTGCTATGATGGAAAGCCAACAATTGATGGAAAGAAGAGAACCTAAGCTTTAATTTGATGTGCAACATGTTTGATTTGAAGCAGGTTTACCAGAAATACAGGAGGATACTTTAGAATATAAAACCAGTTGGCTGCAGGCCTTTTAAAAACAGCTGAATGTAACCATAATTCATCAGT
Source organism: Centroberyx gerrardi (assembly GCF_048128805.1). Lineage (NCBI taxonomy): Eukaryota > Metazoa > Chordata > Actinopteri > Beryciformes > Berycidae > Centroberyx > Centroberyx gerrardi. The sequence goes on along the minus strand of NC_136004.1, from coordinate 711,362 downwards.
GTGCTGCTAGCCACCAGAAGGGGTAAACTCAACAATGTTGGACTCTATGAAAAGGTCTGAATCTTAGCTTTAAATTGAGGTGTCACTCCAGTAAATCAGATCATGCTAGCCTGAAAGACCAGGCTAAATATACAGAACAGATTTGACCTCTGACCCAGCTCTGAAAGCTGTGTGGTATTGACCACACTAAATGTCTGATTTTAAGCAGCCAGCTTGTGCTATGATGGAAAGCCAACAATTGTTGGAAAGAAGAGAACCTAAGCTTTAATTTGATGTGCAACATGTTTGATTTGAAGCAGGTTTACCAGAAATACAGGAGGATAAGTTAGAATATAAAACCAGTTGGCTACAGGCCTTTTAAAAACAGCTGAATATAACCATAATTCATCAGTGTGCTGCTAGCCACCAGAAGGTTTAAAATGAACAATGTTGGAGTCTATGAAAAGGTCTGAATCTGAGCTTTAAATTGAGGTGTCACTCCAGTAAATCAGATCATGCTAGCCTGAAAGACCAGGCTAAATATACAGAACAGATTTGACCTCTGACCCAGCTCTGAAAGTTGTGTGGTATTGACCACACTAAATGTCTGATTTTAAGCAGCCAGCTTGTGCTATGATGGAAAGCCAACAATTGATGGAAAGAAGAGAACCTAAGCTTTAATTTGATGTGCAACATGTTTGATTTGAAGCAGGTTTACCAGAAATACAGGAGGATAAGGTAGAATATAAAACCTGTTGGCTGCAGGCCTTTTGAAAACAGCTGAATGTAACCATAATTCATCAATGTGCTGCTAGCCACCAGAAGGGGTAAAATCAACAATGTTGGACTCTATGAAAAGGTCTGAATCTGAGGTTTAAATTGAGGTGTCACTCCAGTAAATCAGATCATGCTAGCCTGAAGGACCAGGCTAAATATACAGAACAGATTTGACCTCTGACCCAGCTCTGAAAGCTGTGTGGTATTGACCACACTAAATGTCTGATTTTAAGCAGCCAGCTTGTGCTATGATGGAAAGCCAACAATTGTTGGAAAGAAGATAACCTAAGCTTTAATTTGATGTGCAACATGTTTGATTTGAAGCAGGTTTACCAGAAATACAGGAGGATAAGTTAGAATATAAAACCAGTTGGCTGCAGGCCTTTTAAAAACAGCTGAATGTAACCATAATTCATCAGTGTGCTGCTAGCCACCAGAAGGTTTAAAATGAACAATATTGGACTCTATGAAAAGGTCTAAATCTGAGCTTTAAATTGAGGTGTCACTCCAGTAAATCAGATCATGCTAGCCTGAAAGACCAGGCTAAATATACAGAACAGATTTGACCTCTGACCCAGCTCTGAAAGCTGTGTGGTATTGACCACACTAAATGTCTGATTTTAAGCAGCCAGCTTGTGCTATGATGGAAAGCCAACAATTGTTGGAAAGAAGAGAACCTAAGCTTTAATTTGATGTGCAACATGTTTGATTTGAAGCAGGTTTACCAGAAATACAGGAGGATAAGTTAGAATATAAAACCAGTTGGCTGCAGGCCTTTTAAAAACAGCTGAATGTAACCATAATTCATCAGTGTGCTGCTAGCCACCAGAAGGTTTAAAATGAACAATATTGGACTCTATGAAAAGGTCTGAATCTGAGCTTTAAATTGAGGTGTCACTCCAGTAAATCAGATCATGCTAGCCTGAAAGACCAGGCTAAATATACAGAACAGATTTGACCTCTGACCCAGCTCTGAAAGCTGTGTGGTATTGACCACACTAAATGTCTGATTTTAAGCAGCCAGCTTGTGCTATGATGGAAAGCCAACAATTGATGGAAAGAAGAGAACCTAAGCTTTAATTTGATGTGCAACATGTTTGATTTGAAGCAGGTTTACCAGAAATACAGGAGGATACTTTAGAATATAAAACCAGTTGGCTGCAGGCCTTTTAAAAACAGCTGAATATAACCATAATTCATCAGTGTGCTGCTAGCCACCAGAAGGTTTAAAATGAACAATGTTGGAGTCTATGAAAAGGTCTGAATCTGAGCTTTAAATTGAGGTGTCACTCCAGTAAATCAGATCATGCTAGCCTGAAGGACCAGGCTAAATATACAGAACAGATTTGACCTCTGACCCAGCTCTGAAAGCTGTGTGGTATTGACCACACTAAATGTCTGATTTTAAGCAGCCAGGTTGTGCTATGATGGAAAGCCAACAATTGTTGGAAAGAAGAGAACCTAAGCTTTAATTTGATGTGCAACATGTTTGATTTGAAGCAGGTTTACCAGAAATACAGGAGGATAAGTTAGAATATAAAACCTGTTGGCTACAGGCCTTTTGAAAACAGCTGAATGTAACCATAATTCATCAGTGTGCTGCTAGCCACCAGAAGGGTTAAAATCAACAATGTTGGACTCTATGAAAAGGTCTGAATCTGAGCTTTAAATTGAGGTGTCACTCCAGTAAATCAGATCATGCTAGCCTGAAAGACCAGGCTAAATATACAGAAAAGATTTGACCTCTGACCCAGCTCTGAAAGTTGTGTGGTATTGACCACACTAAATGTCTGATTTTAAGCAGCCAGCTTGTGCTATGATGGAAAGCCAACAATTGATGGAAAGAAGAGAACCTAAGCTTTAATTTGATGTGCAACATGTTTGATTTGAAGCAGGTTTACCAGAAATACAGGAGGATAAGGTAGAATATAAAACCTGTTGGCTGCAGGCCTTTTGAAAACAGCTGAATGTAACCATAATTCATCAGTGTGCTGCTAGCCACCAGAAGGGGTAAAATCAACAATGTTGGACTCTATGAAAAGGTCTGAATCTGAGCTTTAAATTGAGGTGTCACTCCAGTAAATCAGATCATGCTAGCCTGAAGGACCAGGCTAAATATACAGAACAGATTTGACCTCTGACCCAGCTCTGAAAGCTGTGTGGTATTGACCACACTAAATGTCTGATTTTAAGCAGCCAGGTTGTGCTATGATGGAAAGCCAACAATTGTTGGAAAGAAGAGAACCTAAGCTTTAATTTGATGTGCAACATGTTTGATTTGAAGCAGGTTTACCAGAAATACAGGAGGATAAGTTAGAATATAAAACCAGTTGGCTGCAGGCCTTTTAAAAACAGCTGAATGTAACCATAATTCATCAGTGTGCTGCTAGCCACCAGAAGGTTTAAAATGAACAATATTGGACTCTATGAAAAGGTCTGAATCTGAGCTTTAAATTGAGGTGTCACTCCAGTAAATCAGATCATGCTAGCCTGAAAGACCAGGCTAAATATATAGAACAGATTTGACCTCTGACCCAGCTCTGAAAGCTGTGTGGTATTGACCACACTAAATGTCTGATTTTAAGCAGCCAGCTTGTGCTATGATGGAAAGCCAACAATTGTTGGAAAGAAGAGAACCTAAGCTTTAATTTGATGTGCAACATGTTTGATTTGAAGCAGGTTTACCAGAAATACAGGAGGATAAGGTAGAATATAAAACCAGTTGGCTGCAGGCCTTTTAAAAACAGCTGAATATAACCATAATTCATCAGTGTGCTGCTAGCCACCAGAAGGTTTAAAATGAACAATGTTGGAGTCTATGAAAAGGTCTGAATCTGAGCTTTAAATTGAGGTGTCACTCCAGTAAATCAGATCATGCTAGCCTGAAAGACCAGGCTAAATATATAGAACAGATTTGACCTCTGACCCAGCTCTGAAAGCTGTGTGGTATTGACCACACTAAATGTCTGATTTTAAGCAGCCAGCTTGTGCTATGATGGAAAGCCAACAATTGTTGGAAAGAAGAGAACCTAAGCTTTAATTTGATGTGCAACATGTTTGATTTGAAGCAGGTTTACCAGAAATAAAGGAGGATAAGGTAGAATATAAAACCAGTTGGCTGCAGGCCTTTTAAAAACAGCTGAATATAACCATAATTCATCAGTGTGCTGCTAGCCACCAGAAGGTTTAAAATGAACAATATTGGACTCTATGAAAAGGTCTGAATCTTAGCTTTAAATTGAGGTGTCACTCCAGTAAATCAGATCATGCTAGCCTGAAAGACCAGGCTAAATATATAGAACAGATTTGACCTCTGACCCAGCTCTGAAAGCTGTGTGGTATTGACCACACTAAATGTCTGATTTTAAGCAGCCAGCTTGTGCTATGATGGAAAGCCAACAATTGTTGGAAAGAAGAGAACCTAAGCTTTAATTTGATGTGCAACATGTTTGATTTGAAGCAGGTTTACCAGAAATACAGGAGGATAAGGTAGAATATAAAACCAGTTGGCTGCAGGCCTTTTGAAAACAGCTGAATGTAACCATAATTCATCAGTGTGCTGCTAGCCACCAGAATGGTTAAAATCAACAATGTTGGACTCTATGAAAAGGTCTGAATCTGAGGTTTACATGGAGGTATCATTCCAGTAAATCAGATCATGCTAGCCTGAAAGACCAGGCTAAATATATAGAACAGATTTGACCTCTGACCCAGCTCTGAAAGCTGTGTGGTATTGACCACACTAAATGTCTGATTTTAAGCAGCCAGGTTGTGCTATGATGGAAAGCCAACAATTAATGGAAAGAAGAGAACCTAAGCTTTAATTTGATGTGCAACATGTTTGATTTGAAGCAGGTTTACCAGAAATACAGGAGGATAAGTTAGAATATAAAACCTGTTGGCTACAGGCCTTTTGAAAACAGCTGAATGTAACCATAATTCATCAGTGTGCTGCTAGCCACCAGAAGGGTTAAAATCAACAATGTTGGACTCTATGAAAAGGTCTGAATCTGAGCTTTAAATTGAGGTGTCACTCCAGTAAATCAGATCATGCTAGCCTGAAAGACCAGGCTAAATATACAGAACAGATTTGACCTCTGACCCAGCTCTGAAAGCTGTGTGGTATTGACCACACTAAATGTCTGATTTTAAGCAGCCAGCTTGTGCTATGATGGAAAGCCAACAATTGATGGAAAGAAGAGAACCTAAGCTTTAATTTGATGTGCAACATGTTTGATTTGAAGCAGGTTTACCAGAAATACAGGAGGATAAGTTAGAATATAAAACCAGTTGGCTGCAGGCCTTTTAAAAACAGCTGAATGTAACCATAATTCATCAGTGTGCTGCTAGCCACCAGAAGGGTTAAAATCAACAATGTTGGACTCTATGAAAAGGTCTGAATCTGAGCTTTAAATTGAGGTGTCACTCCAGTAAATCAGATCATGCTAGCCTGAAAGACCAGGCTAAATATATAGAACAGATTTGACCTCTGACCCAGCTCTGAAAGCTGTGTGGTATTGACCACACTAAATGTCTGATTTTAAGCAGCCAGCTTGTGCTATGATGGAAAGCCAACAATTGTTGGAAAGAAGAGAACCTAAGCTTTAATTTGATGTGCAACATGTTTGATTTGAAGCAGGTTTACCAGAAATACAGGAGGATAAGGTAGAATATAAAACCAGTTGGCTGCAGGCCTTTTGAAAACAGCTGAATGTAACCATAATTCATCAGTGTGCTGCTAGCCACCAGAATGGTTAAAATCAACAATGTTGGACTCTATGAAAAGGTCTGAATCTGAGGTTTACATGGAGGTATCATTCCAGTAAATCAGATCATGCTAGCCTGAAAGACCAGGCTAAATATATAGAACAGATTTGACCTCTGACCCAGCTCTGAAAGCTGTGTGGTATTGACCACACTAAATGTCTGATTTTAAGCAGCCAGGTTGTGCTATGATGGAAAGCCAACAATTAATGGAAAGAAGAGAACCTAAGCTTTAATTTGATGTGCAACATGTTTGATTTGAAGCAGGTTTACCAGAAATACAGGAGGATAAGTTAGAATATAAAACCTGTTGGCTACAGGCCTTTTGAAAACAGCTGAATGTAACCATAATTCATCAGTGTGCTGCTAGCCACCAGAAGGGTTAAAATCAACAATGTTGGACTCTATGAAAAGGTCTGAATCTGAGCTTTAAATTGAGGTGTCACTCCAGTAAATCAGATCATGCTAGCCTGAAAGACCAGGCTAAATATACAGAACAGATTTGACCTCTGACCCAGCTCTGAAAGCTGTGTGGTATTGACCACACTAAATGTCTGATTTTAAGCAGCCAGCTTGTGCTATGATGGAAAGCCAACAATTGATGGAAAGAAGAGAACCTAAGCTTTAATTTGATGTGCAACATGTTTGATTTGAAGCAGGTTTACCAGAAATACAGGAGGATAAGTTAGAATATAAAACCAGTTGGCTGCAGGCCTTTTAAAAACAGCTGAATGTAACCATAATTCATCAGTGTGCTGCTAGCCACCAGAAGGGTTAAAATCAACAATGTTGGACTCTATGAAAAGGTCTGAATCTGAGGTTTACATGGAGGTATCACTCCAGTAAATCAGATCATGCTAGCCTGAAAGACCAGGCTAAATATACAGAACAGATTTGACCTCTGACCCAGCTCTGAAAGCTGTGTGGTATTGACCACACTAAATGTCTGATTTTAAGCAGCCAGGTTGTGCTATGATGGAAAGCCAACAATTGTTGGAAAGAAGAGAACCTAAGCTTTAATTTGATGTGCAACATGTTTGATTTGAAGCAGGTTTACCAGAAATACAGGAGGATAAGTTAGAATATAAAACCTGTTGGCTACAGGCCTTTTGAAAACAGCTGAATGTAACCATAATTCATCAGTGTGCTGCTAGCCACCAGAAGGGTTAAAATCAACAATGTTGGACTCTATGAAAAGGTCTGAATCTGAGCTTTAAATTGAGGTGTCACTCCAGTAAATCAGATCATGCTAGCCTGAAAGACCAGGCTAAATATACAGAAAAGATTTGACCTCTGACCCAGCTCTGAAAGTTGTGTGGTATTGACCACACTAAATGTCTGATTTTAAGCAGCCAGCTTGTGCTATGATGGAAAGCCAACAATTGATGGAAAGAAGAGAACCTAAGCTTTAATTTGATGTGCAACATGTTTGATTTGAAGCAGGTTTACCAGAAATACAGGAGGATAAGGTAGAATATAAAACCAGTTGGCTGCAGGCCTTTTGAAAACAGCTGAATGTAACCATAATTCATCAGTGTGCTGCTAGCCACCAGAAGGGGTAAAATCAACAATGTTGGACTCTATGAAAAGGTCTGAATCTGAGCTTTAAATTGAGGTGTCACTCCAGTAAATCAGATCATGCTAGCCTGAAGGACCAGGCTAAATATACAGAACAGATTTGACCTCTGACCCAGCTCTGAAAGCTGTGTGGTATTGACCACACTAAATGTCTGATTTTAAGCAGCCAGGTTGTGCTATGATGGAAAGCCAACAATTGTTGGAAAGAAGAGAACCTAAGCTTTAATTTGATGTGCAACATGTTTGATTTGAAGCAGGTTTACCAGAAATACAGGAGGATAAGTTAGAATATAAAACCAGTTGGCTGCAGGCCTTTTAAAAACAGCTGAATGTAACCATAATTCATCAGTGTGCTGCTAGCCACCAGAAGGTTTAAAATGAACAATATTGGACTCTATGAAAAGGTCTGAATCTGAGCTTTAAATTGAGGTGTCACTCCAGTAAATCAGATCATGCTAGCCTGAAAGACCAGGCTAAATATATAGAACAGATTTGACCTCTGACCCAGCTCTGAAAGCTGTGTGGTATTGACCACACTAAATGTCTGATTTTAAGCAGCCAGCTTGTGCTATGATGGAAAGCCAACAATTGTTGGAAAGAAGAGAACCTAAGCTTTAATTTGATGTGCAACATGTTTGATTTGAAGCAGGTTTACCAGAAATACAGGAGGATAAGGTAGAATATAAAACCAGTTGGCTGCAGGCCTTTTAAAAACAGCTGAATATAACCATAATTCATCAGTGTGCTGCTAGCCACCAGAAGGTTTAAAATGAACAATGTTGGAGTCTATGAAAAGGTCTGAATCTGAGCTTTAAATTGAGGTGTCACTCCAGTAAATCAGATCATGCTAGCCTGAAAGACCAGGCTAAATATATAGAACAGATTTGACCTCTGACCCAGCTCTGAAAGCTGTGTGGTATTGACCACACTAAATGTCTGATTTTAAGCAGCCAGCTTGTGCTATGATGGAAAGCCAACAATTGTTGGAAAGAAGAGAACCTAAGCTTTAATTTGATGTGCAACATGTTTGATTTGAAGCAGGTTTACCAGAAATAAAGGAGGATAAGGTAGAATATAAAACCAGTTGGCTGCAGGCCTTTTAAAAACAGCTGAATATAACCATAATTCATCAGTGTGCTGCTAGCCACCAGAAGGTTTAAAATGAACAATGTTGGAGTCTATGAAAAGGTCTGAATCTGAGCTTTAAATTGAGGTGTCACTCCAGTAAATCAGATCATGCTAGCCTGAAAGACCAGGCTAAATATATAGAACAGATTTGACCTCTGACCCAGCTCTGAAAGCTGTGTGGTATTGACCACACTAAATGTCTGATTTTAAGCAGCCAGCTTGTGCTATGATGGAAAGCCAACAATTGTTGGAAAGAAGAGAACCTAAGCTTTAATTTGATGTGCAACATGTTTGATTTGAAGCAGGTTTACCAGAAATAAAGGAGGATAAGGTAGAATATAAAACCAGTTGGCTGCAGGCCTTTTAAAAACAGCTGAATATAACCATAATTCATCAGTGTGCTGCTAGCCACCAGAAGGTTTAAAATGAACAATGTTGGAGTCTATGAAAAGGTCTGAATCTGAGCTTTAAATTGAGGTGTCACTCCAGTAAATCAGATCATGCTAGCCTGAAAGACCAGGCTAAATATACAGAAAAGATTTGACCTCTGACCCAGCTCTGAAAGTTGTGTGGTATTGACCACACTAAATGTCTGATTTTAAGCAGCCAGCTTGTGCTATGATGGAAAGCCAACAATTGATGGAAAGAAGAGAACCTAAGCTTTAATTTGATGTGCAACATGTTTGATTTGAAGCAGGTTTACCAGAAATACAGGAGGATAAGGTAGAATATAAAACCTGTTGGCTGCAGGCCTTTTGAAAACAGCTGAATGTAACCATAATTCATCAGTGTGCTGCTAGCCACCAGAAGGGGTAAAATCAACAATGTTGGACTCTATGAAAAGGTCTGAATCTGAGCTTTAAATTGAGGTGTCACTCCAGTAAATCAGATCATGCTAGCCTGAAGGACCAGGCTAAATATACAGAACAGATTTGACCTCTGACCCAGCTCTGAAAGCTGTGTGGTATTGACCACACTAAATGTCTGATTTTAAGCAGCCAGCTTGTGCTATGATGGAAAGCCAACAATTGTTGGAAAGAAGAGAACCTAAGCTTTAATTTGATGTGCAACATGTTTGATTTGAAGCAGGTTTACCAGAAATACAGGAGGATAAGTTAGAATATAAAACCAGTTGGCTGCAGGCCTTTTAAAAACAGCTGAATGTAACCATAATTCATCAGTGTGCTGCTAGCCACCAGAAGGTTTAAAATGAACAATATTGGACTCTATGAAAAGGTCTGAATCTTAGCTTTAAATTGAGGTGTCACTCCAGTAAATCAGATCATGCTAGCCTGAAAGACCAGGCTAAATATATAGAACAGATTTGACCTCTGACCCAGCTCTGAAAGCTGTGTGGTATTGACCACACTAAATGTCTGATTTTAAGCAGCCAGCTTGTGCTATGATGGAAAGCCAACAATTGTTGGAAAGAAGAGAACCTAAGCTTTAATTTGATGTGCAACATGTTTGATTTGAAGCAGGTTTACCAGAAATACAGGAGGATAAGGTAGAATATAAAACCAGTTGGCTGCAGGCCTTTTGAAAACAGCTGAATGTAACCATAATTCATCAGTGTGCTGCTAGCCACCAGAATGGTTAAAATCAACAATGTTGGACTCTATGAAAAGGTCTGAATCTGAGGTTTACATGGAGGTATCATTCCAGTAAATCAGATCATGCTAGCCTGAAAGACCAGGCTAAATATATAGAACAGATTTGACCTCTGACCCAGCTCTGAAAGCTGTGTGGTATTGACCACACTAAATGTCTGATTTTAAGCAGCCAGGTTGTGCTATGATGGAAAGCCAACAATTAATGGAAAGAAGAGAACCTAAGCTTTAATTTGATGTGCAACATGTTTGATTTGAAGCAGGTTTACCAGAAATACAGGAGGATAAGTTAGAATATAAAACCTGTTGGCTACAGGCCTTTTGAAAACAGCTGAATGTAACCATAATTCATCAGTGTGCTGCTAGCCACCAGAAGGGTTAAAATCAACAATGTTGGACTCTATGAAAAGGTCTGAATCTGAGCTTTAAATTGAGGTGTCACTCCAGTAAATCAGATCATGCTAGCCTGAAAGACCAGGCTAAATATACAGAACAGATTTGACCTCTGACCCAGCTCTGAAAGCTGTGTGGTATTGACCACACTAAATGTCTGATTTTAAGCAGCCAGCTTGTGCTATGATGGAAAGCCAACAATTGATGGAAAGAAGAGAACCTAAGCTTTAATTTGATGTGCAACATGTTTGATTTGAAGCAGGTTTACCAGAAATACAGGAGGATACTTTAGAATATAAAACCAGTTGGCTGCAGGCCTTTTAAAAACAGCTGAATATAACCATAATTCATCAGTGTGCTGCTAGCCACCAGAAGGTTTAAAATGAACAATGTTGGAGTCTATGAAAAGGTCTGAATCTGAGGTTTACATGGAGGTATCACTCCAGTAAATCAGATCATGCTAGCCTGAAAGACCAGGCTAAATATATAGAACAGATTTGACCTCTGACCCAGCTCTGAAAGCTGTGTGGTATTGACCACACTAAATGTCTGATTTTAAGCAGCCAGCTTGTGCTATGATGGAAAGCCAACAATTGTTGGAAAGAAGAGAACCTAAGCTTTAATTTGATGTGCAACATGTTTGATTTGAAGCAGGTTTACCAGAAATACAGGAGGATAAGGTAGAATATAAAACCAGTTGGCTGCAGGCCTTTTGAAAACAGCTGAATGTAACCATAATTCATCAGTGTGCTGCTAGCCACCAGAAGGTTTAAAATGAACAATATTGGACTCTATGAAAAGGTCTGAATCTTAGCTTTAAATTGAGGTGTCACTCCAGTAAATCAGATCATGCTAGCCTGAAAGACCAGGCTAAATATATAGAACAGATTTGACCTCTGACCCAGCTCTGAAAGCTGTGTGGTATTGACCACACTAAATGTCTGATTTTAAGCAGCCAGCTTGTGCTATGATGGAAAGCCAACAATTGTTGGAAAGAAGAGAACCTAAGCTTTAATTTGATGTGCAACATGTTTGATTTGAAGCAGGTTTACCAGAAATACAGGAGGATAAGGTAGAATATAAAACCAGTTGGCTGCAGGCCTTTTGAAAACAGCTGAATGTAACCATAATTCATCAGTGTGCTGCTAGCCACCAGAATGGTTAAAATCAACAATGTTGGACTCTATGAAAAGGTCTGAATCTGAGGTTTACATGGAGGTATCATTCCAGTAAATCAGATCATGCTAGCCTGAAAGACCAGGCTAAATATATAGAACAGATTTGACCTCTGACCCAGCTCTGAAAGCTGTGTGGTATTGACCACACTAAATGTCTGATTTTAAGCAGCCAGGTTGTGCTATGATGGAAAGCCAACAATTAATGGAAAGAAGAGAACCTAAGCTTTAATTTGATGTGCAACATGTTTGATTTGAAGCAGGTTTACCAGAAATACAGGAGGATAAGTTAGAATATAAAACCTGTTGGCTACAGGCCTTTTGAAAACAGCTGAATGTAACCATAATTCATCAGTGTGCTGCTAGCCACCAGAAGGGTTAAAATCAACAATGTTGGACTCTATGAAAAGGTCTGAATCTGAGCTTTAAATTGAGGTGTCACTCCAGTAAATCAGATCATGCTAGCCTGAAAGACCAGGCTAAATATACAGAACAGATTTGACCTCTGACCCAGCTCTGAAAGCTGTGTGGTATTGACCACACTAAATGTCTGATTTTAAGCAGCCAGCTTGTGCTATGATGGAAAGCCAACAATTGATGGAAAGAAGAGAACCTAAGCTTTAATTTGATGTGCAACATGTTTGATTTGAAGCAGGTTTACCAGAAATACAGGAGGATACTTTAGAATATAAAACCAGTTGGCTGCAGGCCTTTTAAAAACAGCTGAATATAACCATAATTCATCAGTGTGCTGCTAGCCACCAGAAGGTTTAAAATGAACAATGTTGGAGTCTATGAAAAGGTCTGAATCTGAGGTTTACATGGAGGTATCACTCCAGTAAATCAGATCATGCTAGCCTGAAAGACCAGGCTAAATATATAGAACAGATTTGACCTCTGACCCAGCTCTGAAAGCTGTGTGGTATTGACCACACTAAATGTCTGATTTTAAGCAGCCAGCTTGTGCTATGATGGAAAGCCAACAATTGTTGGAAAGAAGAGAACCTAAGCTTTAATTTGATGTGCAACATGTTTGATTTGAAGCAGGTTTACCAGAAATACAGGAGGATAAGGTAGAATATAAAACCAGTTGGCTGCAGGCCTTTTGAAAACAGCTGAATGTAACCATAATTCATCAGTGTGCTGCTAGCCACCAGAATGGTTAAAATCAACAATGTTGGACTCTATGAAAAGGTCTGAATCTGAGGTTTACATGGAGGTATCATTCCAGTAAATCAGATCATGCTAGCCTGAAAGACCAGGCTAAATATATAGAACAGATTTGACCTCTGACCCAGCTCTGAAAGCTGTGTGGTATTGACCACACTAAATGTCTGATTTTAAGCAGCCAGGTTGTGCTATGATGGAAAGCCAACAATTAATGGAAAGAAGAGAACCTAAGCTTTAATTTGATGTGCAACATGTTTGATTTGAAGCAGGTTTACCAGAAATACAGGAGGATAAGTTAGAATATAAAACCTGTTGGCTACAGGCCTTTTGAAAACAGCTGAATGTAACCATAATTCATCAGTGTGCTGCTAGCCACCAGAAGGGTTAAAATCAACAATGTTGGACTCTATGAAAAGGTCTGAATCTGAGCTTTAAATTGAGGTGTCACTCCAGTAAATCAGATCATGCTAGCCTGAAAGACCAGGCTAAATATACAGAACAGATTTGACCTCTGACCCAGCTCTGAAAGCTGTGTGGTATTGACCACACTAAATGTCTGATTTTAAGCAGCCAGCTTGTGCTATGATGGAAAGCCAACAATTGATGGAAAGAAGAGAACCTAAGCTTTAATTTGATGTGCAACATGTTTGATTTGAAGCAGGTTTACCAGAAATACAGGAGGATACTTTAGAATATAAAACCAGTTGGCTGCAGGCCTTTTAAAAACAGCTGAATATAACCATAATTCATCAGTGTGCTGCTAGCCACCAGAAGGTTTAAAATGAACAATGTTGGAGTCTATGAAAAGGTCTGAATCTGAGGTTTACATGGAGGTATCACTCCAGTAAATCAGATCATGCTAGCCTGAAAGACCAGGCTAAATATACAGAACAGATTTGACCTCTGACCCAGCTCTGAAAGCTGTGTGGTATTGACCACACTAAATGTCTGATTTTAAGCAGCCAGGTTGTGCTATGATGGAAAGCCAACAATTGATGGAAAGAAGAGAACCTAAGCTTTAATTTGATGTGCAACATGTTTGATTTGAAGCAGGTTTACCAGAAATACAGGAGGATACTTTAGAATATAAAACCAGTTGGCTGCAGGCCTTTTAAAAACAGCTGAATATAACCATAATTCATCAGTGTGCTGCTAGCCACCAGAAGGGGTAAACTCAACAATGTTGGACTCTATGAAAAGGTCTGAATCTTAGCTTTAAATTGAGGTGTCACTCCAGTAAATCAGATCATGCTAGCCTGAAGGACCAGGCTAAATATACAGAACAGATTTGACCTCTGACCCAGCTCTGAAAGCTGTGTGGTATTGACCACACTAAATGTCTGATTTTAAGCAGCCAGGTTGTGCTATGATGGAAAGCCAACAATTGATGGAAAGAAGAGAACCTAAGCTTTAATTTGATGTGCAACATGTTTGATTTGAAGCAGGTTTACCAGAAATACAGGAGGATAAGTTAGAATATAAAACCTGTTGGCTACAGGCCTTTTGAAAACAGCTGAATGTAACCATAATTCATCAGTGTGCTGCTAGCCACCAGAAGGGTTAAAATCAACAATGTTGGACTCTATGAAAAGGTCTGAATCTGAGCTTTAAATTGAGGTGTCACTCCAGTAAATCAGATCATGCTAGCCTGAAAGACCAGGCTAAATATACAGAACAGATTTGACCTCTGACCCAGCTCTGAAAGCTGTGTGGTATTGACCACACTAAATGTCTGATTTTAAGCAGCCAGCTTGTGCTATGATGGAAAGCCAACAATTGTTGGAAAGAAGAGAACCTAAGCTTTAATTTGATGTGCAACATGTTTGATTTGAAGCAGGTTTACCAGAAATACAGGAGGATAAGTTAGAATATAAAACCAGTTGGCTACAGGCCTTTTAAAAACAGCTGAATGTAACCATAATTCATCAGTGTGCTGCTAGCCACCAGAAGGTTTAAAATGAACAATATTGGACTCTATGAAAAGGTCTGAATCTGAGCTTTAAATTGAGGTGTCACTCCAGTAAATCAGATCATGCTAGCCTGAAAGACCAGGCTAAATATACAGAACAGATTTGACCTCTGACCCAGCTCTGAAAGCTGTGTGGTATTGACCACACTAAATGTCTGATTTTAAGCAGCCAGCTTGTGCTATGATGGAAAGCCAACAATTGTTGGAAAGAAGAGAACCTAAGCTTTAATTTGATGTGCAACATGTTTGATTTGAAGCAGGTTTACCAGAAATACAGGAGGATAAGTTAGAATATAAAACCTGTTGGCTACAGGCCTTTTGAAAACAGCTGAATGTAACCATAATTCATCAGTGTGCTGCTAGCCACCAGAAGGGTTAAAATCAACAATGTTGGACTCTATGAAAAGGTCTGAATCTGAGCTTTAAATTGAGGTGTCACTCCAGTAAATCAGATCATGCTAGCCTGAAAGACCAGGCTAAATATACAGAACAGATTTGACCTCTGACCCAGCTCTGAAAGCTGTGTGGTATTGACCACACTAAATGTCTGATTTTAAGCAGCCAGCTTGTGCTATGATGGAAAGCCAACAATTGATGGAAAGAAGAGAACCTAAGCTTTAATTTGATGTGCAACATGTTTGATTTGAAGCAGGTTTACCAGAAATACAGGAGGATACTTTAGAATATAAAACCAGTTGGCTGCAGGCCTTTTAAAAACAGCTGAATATAACCATAATTCATCAGTGTGCTGCTAGCCACCAGAAGGTTTAAAATGAACAATGTTGGAGTCTATGAAAAGGTCTGAATCTGAGGTTTACATGGAGGTATCACTCCAGTAAATCAGATCATGCTAGCCTGAAAGACCAGGCTAAATATACAGAACAGATTTGACCTCTGACCCAGCTCTGAAAGCTGTGTGGTATTGACCACACTAAATGTCTGATTTTAAGCAGCCAGGTTGTGCTATGATGGAAAGCCAACAATTGATGGAAAGAAGAGAACCTAAGCTTTAATTTGATGTGCAACATGTTTGATTTGAAGCAGGTTTACCAGAAATACAGGAGGATACTTTAGAATATAAAACCAGTTGGCTGCAGGCCTTTTAAAAACAGCTGAATATAACCATAATTCATCAGTGTGCTGCTAGCCACCAGAAGGGGTAAACTCAACAATGTTGGACTCTATGAAAAGGTCTGAATCTTAGCTTTAAATTGAGGTGTCACTCCAGTAAATCAGATCATGCTAGCCTGAAGGACCAGGCTAAATATACAGAACAGATTTGACCTCTGACCCAGCTCTGAAAGCTGTGTGGTATTGACCACACTAAATGTCTGATTTTAAGCAGCCAGGTTGTGCTATGATGGAAAGCCAACAATTGATGGAAAGAAGAGAACCTAAGCTTTAATTTGATGTGCAACATGTTTGATTTGAAGCAGGTTTACCAGAAATACAGGAGGATAAGTTAGAATATAAAACCTGTTGGCTACAGGCCTTTTGAAAACAGCTGAATGTAACCATAATTCATCAGTGTGCTGCTAGCCACCAGAAGGGTTAAAATCAACAATGTTGGACTCTATGAAAAGGTCTGAATCTGAGCTTTAAATTGAGGTGTCACTCCAGTAAATCAGATCATGCTAGCCTGAAAGACCAGGCTAAATATACAGAACAGATTTGACCTCTGACCCAGCTCTGAAAGCTGTGTGGTATTGACCACACTAAATGTCTGATTTTAAGCAGCCAGCTTGTGCTATGATGGAAAGCCAACAATTGTTGGAAAGAAGAGAACCTAAGCTTTAATTTGATGTGCAACATGTTTGATTTGAAGCAGGTTTACCAGAAATACAGGAGGATAAGTTAGAATATAAAACCAGTTGGCTGCAGGCCTTTTAAAAACAGCTGAATGTAACCATAATTCATCAGTGTGCTGCTAGCCACCAGAAGGTTTAAAATGAACAATATTGGACTCTATGAAAAGGTCTGAATCTGAGCTTTAAATTGAGGTGTCACTCCAGTAAATCAGATCATGCTAGCCTGAAAGACCAGGCTAAATATACAGAACAGATTTGACCTCTGACCCAGCTCTGAAAGCTGTGTGGTATTGACCACACTAAATGTCTGATTTTAAGCAGCCAGCTTGTGCTATGATGGAAAGCCAACAATTGTTGGAAAGAAGAGAACCTAAGCTTTAATTTGATGTGCAACATGTTTGATTTGAAGCAGGTTTACCAGAAATACAGGAGGATAAGTTAGAATATAAAACCTGTTGGCTACAGGCCTTTTGAAAACAGCTGAATGTAACCATAATTCATCAGTGTGCTGCTAGCCACCAGAAGGGTTAAAATCAACAATGTTGGACTCTATGAAAAGGTCTGAATCTGAGCTTTAAATTGAGGTGTCACTCCAGTAAATCAGATCATGCTAGCCTGAAAGACCAGGCTAAATATACAGAACAGATTTGACCTCTGACCCAGCTCTGAAAGCTGTGTGGTATTGACCACACTAAATGTCTGATTTTAAGCAGCCAGCTTGTGCTATGATGGAAAGCCAACAATTGATGGAAAGAAGAGAACCTAAGCTTTAATTTGATGTGCAACATGTTTGATTTGAAGCAGGTTTACCAGAAATACAGGAGGATACTTTAGAATATAAAACCAGTTGGCTGCAGGCCTTTTAAAAACAGCTGAATATAACCATAATTCATCAGTGTGCTGCTAGCCACCAGAAGGTTTAAAATGAACAATGTTGGAGTCTATGAAAAGGTCTGAATCTGAGCTTTAAATTGAGGTGTCACTCCAGTAAATCAGATCATGCTAGCCTGAAGGACCAGGCTAAATATACAGAACAGATTTGACCTCTGACCCAGCTCTGAAAGCTGTGTGGTATTGACCACACTAAATGTCTGATTTTAAGCAGCCAGGTTGTGCTATGATGGAAAGCCAACAATTGTTGGAAAGAAGAGAACCTAAGCTTTAATTTGATGTGCAACATGTTTGATTTGAAGCAGGTTTACCAGAAATACAGGAGGATAAGTTAGAATATAAAACCTGTTGGCTACAGGCCTTTTGAAAACAGCTGAATGTAACCATAATTCATCAGTGTGCTGCTAGCCACCAGAAGGGTTAAAATCAACAATGTTGGACTCTATGAAAAGGTCTGAATCTGAGCTTTAAATTGAGGTGTCACTCCAGTAAATCAGATCATGCTAGCCTGAAAGACCAGGCTAAATATACAGAACAGATTTGACCTCTGACCCAGCTCTGAAAGCTGTGTGGTATTGACCACACTAAATGTCTGATTTTAAGCAGCCAGCTTGTGCTATGATGGAAAGCCAACAATTGATGGAAAGAAGAGAACCTAAGCTTTAATTTGATGTGCAACATGTTTGATTTGAAGCAGGTTTACCAGAAATACAGGAGGATACTTTAGAATATAAAACCAGTTGGCTGCAGGCCTTTTAAAAACAGCTGAATATAACCATAATTCATCAGTGTGCTGCTAGCCACCAGAAGGTTTAAAATGAACAATGTTGGAGTCTATGAAAAGGTCTGAATCTGAGCTTTAAATTGAGGTGTCACTCCAGTAAATCAGATCATGCTAGCCTGAAGGACCAGGCTAAATATACAGAACAGATTTGACCTCTGACCCAGCTCTGAAAGCTGTGTGGTATTGACCACACTAAATGTCTGATTTTAAGCAGCCAGGTTGTGCTATGATGGAAAGCCAACAATTGTTGGAAAGAAGAGAACCTAAGCTTTAATTTGATGTGCAACATGTTTGATTTGAAGCAGGTTTACCAGAAATACAGGAGGATAAGTTAGAATATAAAACCTGTTGGCTACAGGCCTTTTGAAAACAGCTGAATGTAACCATAATTCATCAGTGTGCTGCTAGCCACCAGAAGGGTTAAAATCAACAATGTTGGACTCTATGAAAAGGTCTGAATCTGAGCTTTAAATTGAGGTGTCACTCCAGTAAATCAGATCATGCTAGCCTGAAAGACCAGGCTAAATATACAGAACAGATTTGACCTCTGACCCAGCTCTGAAAGCTGTGTGGTATTGACCACACTAAATGTCTGATTTTAAGCAGCCAGCTTGTGCTATGATGGAAAGCCAACAATTGATGGAAAGAAGAGAACCTAAGCTTTAATTTGATGTGCAACATGTTTGATTTGAAGCAGGTTTACCAGAAATACAGGAGGATAAGTTAGAATATAAAACCTGTTGGCTACAGGCCTTTTGAAAACAGCTGAATGTAACCATAATTCATCAGTGTGCTGCTAGCCACCAGAAGGGTTAAAATCAACAATGTTGGACTCTATGAAAAGGTCTGAATCTGAGCTTTAAATTGAGGTGTCACTCCAGTAAATCAGATCATGCTAGCCTGAAAGACCAGGCTAAATATACAGAACAGATTTGACCTCTGACCCAGCTCTGAAAGCTGTGTGGTATTGACCACACTAAATGTCTGATTTTAAGCAGCCAGGTTGTGCTATGATGGAAAGCCAACAATTAATGGAAAGAAGAGAACCTAAGCTTTAATTTGATGTGCAACATGTTTGATTTGAAGCAGGTTTACCAGAAATACAGGAGGATAAGTTAGAATATAAAACCAGTTGGCTGCAGGCCTTTTAAAAACAGCTGAATGTAACCATAATTCATCAGTGTGCTGCTAGCCACCAGAAGGTTTAAAATGAACAATATTGGACTCTATGAAAAGGTCTGAATCTTAGCTTTAAATTGAGGTGTCACTCCAGTAAATCAGATCATGCTAGCCTGAAAGACCAGGCTAAATATATAGAACAGATTTGACCTCTGACCCAGCTCTGAAAGCTGTGTGGTATTGACCACACTAAATGTCTGATTTTAAGCAGCCAGCTTGTGCTATGATGGAAAGCCAACAATTGTTGGAAAGAAGAGAACCTAAGCTTTAATTTGATGTGCAACATGTTTGATTTGAAGCAGGTTTACCAGAAATACAGGAGGATAAGGTAGAATATAAAACCAGTTGGCTGCAGGCCTTTTGAAAACAGCTGAATGTAACCATAATTCATCAGTGTGCTGCTAGCCACCAGAATGGTTAAAATCAACAATGTTGGACTCTATGAAAAGGTCTGAATCTGAGGTTTACATGGAGGTATCATTCCAGTAAATCAGATCATGCTAGCCTGAAAGACCAGGCTAAATATATAGAACAGATTTGACCTCTGACCCAGCTCTGAAAGCTGTGTGGTATTGACCACACTAAATGTCTGATTTTAAGCAGCCAGGTTGTGCTATGATGGAAAGCCAACAATTAATGGAAAGAAGAGAACCTAAGCTTTAATTTGATGTGCAACATGTTTGATTTGAAGCAGGTTTACCAGAAATACAGGAGGATAAGTTAGAATATAAAACCTGTTGGCTACAGGCCTTTTGAAAACAGCTGAATGTAACCATAATTCATCAGTGTGCTGCTAGCCACCAGAAGGGTTAAAATCAACAATGTTGGACTCTATGAAAAGGTCTGAATCTGAGCTTTAAATTGAGGTGTCACTCCAGTAAATCAGATCATGCTAGCCTGAAAGACCAGGCTAAATATACAGAACAGATTTGACCTCTGACCCAGCTCTGAAAGCTGTGTGGTATTGACCACACTAAATGTCTGATTTTAAGCAGCCAGCTTGTGCTATGATGGAAAGCCAACAATTGATGGAAAGAAGAGAACCTAAGCTTTAATTTGATGTGCAACATGTTTGATTTGAAGCAGGTTTACCAGAAATACAGGAGGATACTTTAGAATATAAAACCAGTTGGCTGCAGGCCTTTTAAAAACAGCTGAATATAACCATAATTCATCAGTGTGCTGCTAGCCACCAGAAGGTTTAAAATGAACAATGTTGGAGTCTATGAAAAGGTCTGAATCTGAGGTTTACATGGAGGTATCACTCCAGTAAATCAGATCATGCTAGCCTGAAAGACCAGGCTAAATATACAGAACAGATTTGACCTCTGACCCAGCTCTGAAAGCTGTGTGGTATTGACCACACTAAATGTCTGATTTTAAGCAGCCAGGTTGTGCTATGATGGAAAGCCAACAATTGATGGAAAGAAGAGAACCTAAGCTTTAATTTGATGTGCAACATGTTTGATTTGAAGCAGGTTTACCAGAAATACAGGAGGATACTTTAGAATATAAAACCAGTTGGCTGCAGGCCTTTTAAAAACAGCTGAATATAACCATAATTCATCAGTGTGCTGCTAGCCACCAGAAGGGGTAAACTCAACAATGTTGGACTCTATGAAAAGGTCTGAATCTTAGCTTTAAATTGAGGTGTCACTCCAGTAAATCAGATCATGCTAGCCTGAAGGACCAGGCTAAATATACAGAACAGATTTGACCTCTGACCCAGCTCTGAAAGCTGTGTGGTATTGACCACACTAAATGTCTGATTTTAAGCAGCCAGGTTGTGCTATGATGGAAAGCCAACAATTGATGGAAAGAAGAGAACCTAAGCTTTAATTTGATGTGCAACATGTTTGATTTGAAGCAGGTTTACCAGAAATACAGGAGGATAAGTTAGAATATAAAACCTGTTGGCTACAGGCCTTTTGAAAACAGCTGAATGTAACCATAATTCATCAGTGTGCTGCTAGCCACCAGAAGGGTTAAAATCAACAATGTTGGACTCTATGAAAAGGTCTGAATCTGAGCTTTAAATTGAGGTGTCACTCCAGTAAATCAGATCATGCTAGCCTGAAAGACCAGGCTAAATATACAGAACAGATTTGACCTCTGACCCAGCTCTGAAAGCTGTGTGGTATTGACCACACTAAATGTCTGATTTTAAGCAGCCAGCTTGTGCTATGATGGAAAGCCAACAATTGTTGGAAAGAAGAGAACCTAAGCTTTAATTTGATGTGCAACATGTTTGATTTGAAGCAGGTTTACCAGAAATACAGGAGGATAAGTTAGAATATAAAACCAGTTGGCTGCAGGCCTTTTAAAAACAGCTGAATGTAACCATAATTCATCAGTGTGCTGCTAGCCACCAGAAGGTTTAAAATGAACAATATTGGACTCTATGAAAAGGTCTGAATCTGAGCTTTAAATTGAGGTGTCACTCCAGTAAATCAGATCATGCTAGCCTGAAAGACCAGGCTAAATATACAGAACAGATTTGACCTCTGACCCAGCTCTGAAAGCTGTGTGGTATTGACCACACTAAATGTCTGATTTTAAGCAGCCAGCTTGTGCTATGATGGAAAGCCAACAATTGTTGGAAAGAAGAGAACCTAAGCTTTAATTTGATGTGCAACATGTTTGATTTGAAGCAGGTTTACCAGAAATACAGGAGGATAAGTTAGAATATAAAACCTGTTGGCTACAGGCCTTTTGAAAACAGCTGAATGTAACCATAATTCATCAGTGTGCTGCTAGCCAACAGAAGGGTTAAAATCAACAATGTTGGACTCTATGAAAAGGTCTGAATCTGAGCTTTAAATTGAGGTGTCACTCCAGTAAATCAGATCATGCTAGCCTGAAAGACCAGGCTAAATATACAGAACAGATTTGACCTCTGACCCAGCTCTGAAAGCTGTGTGGTATTGACCACACTAAATGTCTGATTTTAAGCAGCCAGCTTGTGCTATGATGGAAAGCCAACAATTGATGGAAAGAAGAGAACCTAAGCTTTAATTTGATGTGCAACATGTTTGATTTGAAGCAGGTTTACCAGAAATACAGGAGGATACTTTAGAATATAAAACCAGTTGGCTGCAGGCCTTTTAAAAACAGCTGAATATAACCATAATTCATCAGTGTGCTGCTAGCCACCAGAAGGTTTAAAATGAACAATGTTGGAGTCTATGAAAAGGTCTGAATCTGAGCTTTAAATTGAGGTGTCACTCCAGTAAATCAGATCATGCTAGCCTGAAGGACCAGGCTAAATATACAGAACAGATTTGACCTCTGACCCAGCTCTGAAAGCTGTGTGGTATTGACCACACTAAATGTCTGATTTTAAGCAGCCAGGTTGTGCTATGATGGAAAGCCAACAATTGTTGGAAAGAAGAGAACCTAAGCTTTAATTTGATGTGCAACATGTTTGATTTGAAGCAGGTTTACCAGAAATACAGGAGGATAAGTTAGAATATAAAACCTGTTGGCTACAGGCCTTTTGAAAACAGCTGAATGTAACCATAATTCATCAGTGTGCTGCTAGCCACCAGAAGGGTTAAAATCAACAATGTTGGACTCTATGAAAAGGTCTGAATCTGAGCTTTAAATTGAGGTGTCACTCCAGTAAATCAGATCATGCTAGCCTGAAAGACCAGGCTAAATATACAGAACAGATTTGACCTCTGACCCAGCTCTGAAAGCTGTGTGGTATTGACCACACTAAATGTCTGATTTTAAGCAGCCAGCTTGTGCTATGATGGAAAGCCAACAATTGATGGAAAGAAGAGAACCTAAGCTTTAATTTGATGTGCAACATGTTTGATTTGAAGCAGGTTTACCAGAAATACAGGAGGATACTTTAGAATATAAAACCAGTTGGCTGCAGGCCTTTTAAAAACAGCTGAATATAACCATAATTCATCAGTGTGCTGCTAGCCACCAGAAGGTTTAAAATGAACAATGTTGGAGTCTATGAAAAGGTCTGAATCTGAGCTTTAAATTGAGGTGTCACTCCAGTAAATCAGATCATGCTAGCCTGAAGGACCAGGCTAAATATACAGAACAGATTTGACCTCTGACCCAGCTCTGAAAGCTGTGTGGTATTGACCACACTAAATGTCTGATTTTAAGCAGCCAGGTTGTGCTATGATGGAAAGCCAACAATTGTTGGAAAGAAGAGAACCTAAGCTTTAATTTGATGTGCAACATGTTTGATTTGAAGCAGGTTTACCAGAAATACAGGAGGATAAGTTAGAATATAAAACCTGTTGGCTACAGGCCTTTTGAAAACAGCTGAATGTAACCATAATTCATCAGTGTGCTGCTAGCCACCAGAAGGGTTAAAATCAACAATGTTGGACTCTATGAAAAGGTCTGAATCTGAGCTTTAAATTGAGGTGTCACTCCAGTAAATCAGATCATGCTAGCCTGAAAGACCAGGCTAAATATACAGAACAGATTTGACCTCTGACCCAGCTCTGAAAGCTGTGTGGTATTGACCACACTAAATGTCTGATTTTAAGCAGCCAGCTTGTGCTATGATGGAAAGCCAACAATTGATGGAAAGAAGAGAACCTAAGCTTTAATTTGATGTGCAACATGTTTGATTTGAAGCAGGTTTACCAGAAATACAGGAGGATACTTTAGAATATAAAACCAGTTGGCTGCAGGCCTTTTAAAAACAGCTGAATATAACCATAATTCATCAGTGTGCTGCTAGCCACCAGAAGGTTTAAAATGAACAATGTTGGAGTCTATGAAAAGGTCTGAATCTGAGCTTTAAATTGAGGTGTCACTCCAGTAAATCAGATCATGCTAGCCTGAAGGACCAGGCTAAATATACAGAACAGATTTGACCTCTGACCCAGCTCTGAAAGCTGTGTGGTATTGACCACACTAAATGTCTGATTTTAAGCAGCCAGGTTGTGCTATGATGGAAAGCCAACAATTGTTGGAAAGAAGAGAACCTAAGCTTTAATTTGATGTGCAACATGTTTGATTTGAAGCAGGTTTACCAGAAATACAGGAGGATAAGTTAGAATATAAAACCTGTTGGCTACAGGCCTTTTGAAAACAGCTGAATGTAACCATAATTCATCAGTGTGCTGCTAGCCACCAGAAGGGTTAAAATCAACAATGTTGGACTCTATGAAAAGGTCTGAATCTGAGCTTTAAATTGAGGTGTCACTCCAGTAAATCAGATCATGCTAGCCTGAAAGACCAGGCTAAATATACAGAACAGATTTGACCTCTGACCCAGCTCTGAAAGCTGTGTGGTATTGACCACACTAAATGTCTGATTTTAAGCAGCCAGCTTGTGCTATGATGGAAAGCCAACAATTGATGGAAAGAAGAGAACCTAAGCTTTAATTTGATGTGCAACATGTTTGATTTGAAGCAGGTTTACCAGAAATACAGGAGGATAAGTTAGAATATAAAACCTGTTGGCTACAGGCCTTTTGAAAACAGCTGAATGTAACCATAATTCATCAGTGTGCTGCTAGCCACCAGAAGGGTTAAAATCAACAATGTTGGACTCTATGAAAAGGTCTGAATCTGAGCTTTAAATTGAGGTGTCACTCCAGTAAATCAGATCATGCTAGCCTGAAAGACCAGGCTAAATATACAGAACAGATTTGACCTCTGACCCAGCTCTGAAAGCTGTGTGGTATTGACCACACTAAATGTCTGATTTTAAGCAGCCAGGTTGTGCTATGATGGAAAGCCAACAATTAATGGAAAGAAGAGAACCTAAGCTTTAATTTGATGTGCAACATGTTTGATTTGAAGCAGGTTTACCAGAAATACAGGAGGATAAGTTAGAATATAAAACCAGTTGGCTGCAGGCCTTTTAAAAACAGCTGAATGTAACCATAATTCATCAGTGTGCTGCTAGCCACCAGAAGGTTTAAAATGAACAATATTGGACTCTATGAAAAGGTCTGAATCTTAGCTTTAAATTGAGGTGTCACTCCAGTAAATCAGATCATGCTAGCCTGAAAGACCAGGCTAAATATATAGAACAGATTTGACCTCTGACCCAGCTCTGAAAGCTGTGTGGTATTGACCACACTAAATGTCTGATTTTAAGCAGCCAGCTTGTGCTATGATGGAAAGCCAACAATTGTTGGAAAGAAGAGAACCTAAGCTTTAATTTGATGTGCAACATGTTTGATTTGAAGCAGGTTTACCAGAAATACAGGAGGATAAGGTAGAATATAAAACCAGTTGGCTGCAGGCCTTTTGAAAACAGCTGAATGTAACCATAATTCATCAGTGTGCTGCTAGCCACCAGAATGGTTAAAATCAACAATGTTGGACTCTATGAAAAGGTCTGAATCTGAGGTTTACATGGAGGTATCATTCCAGTAAATCAGATCATGCTAGCCTGAAAGACCAGGCTAAATATATAGAACAGATTTGACCTCTGACCCAGCTCTGAAAGCTGTGTGGTATTGACCACACTAAATGTCTGATTTTAAGCAGCCAGGTTGTGCTATGATGGAAAGCCAACAATTAATGGAAAGAAGAGAACCTAAGCTTTAATTTGATGTGCAACATGTTTGATTTGAAGCAGGTTTACCAGAAATACAGGAGGATAAGTTAGAATATAAAACCTGTTGGCTACAGGCCTTTTGAAAACAGCTGAATGTAACCATAATTCATCAGTGTGCTGCTAGCCACCAGAAGGGTTAAAATCAACAATGTTGGACTCTATGAAAAGGTCTGAATCTGAGCTTTAAATTGAGGTGTCACTCCAGTAAATCAGATCATGCTAGCCTGAAAGACCAGGCTAAATATACAGAACAGATTTGACCTCTGACCCAGCTCTGAAAGCTGTGTGGTATTGACCACACTAAATGTCTGATTTTAAGCAGCCAGCTTGTGCTATGATGGAAAGCCAACAATTGATGGAAAGAAGAGAACCTAAGCTTTAATTTGATGTGCAACATGTTTGATTTGAAGCAGGTTTACCAGAAATACAGGAGGATACTTTAGAATATAAAACCAGTTGGCTGCAGGCCTTTTAAAAACAGCTGAATATAACCATAATTCATCAGTGTGCTGCTAGCCACCAGAAGGTTTAAAATGAACAATGTTGGAGTCTATGAAAAGGTCTGAATCTGAGGTTTACATGGAGGTATCACTCCAGTAAATCAGATCATGCTAGCCTGAAAGACCAGGCTAAATATACAGAACAGATTTGACCTCTGACCCAGCTCTGAAAGCTGTGTGGTATTGACCACACTAAATGTCTGATTTTAAGCAGCCAGGTTGTGCTATGATGGAAAGCCAACAATTGATGGAAAGAAGAGAACCTAAGCTTTAATTTGATGTGCAACATGTTTGATTTGAAGCAGGTTTACCAGAAATACAGGAGGATACTTTAGAATATAAAACCAGTTGGCTGCAGGCCTTTTAAAAACAGCTGAATATAACCATAATTCATCAGTGTGCTGCTAGCCACCAGAAGGGGTAAACTCAACAATGTTGGACTCTATGAAAAGGTCTGAATCTTAGCTTTAAATTGAGGTGTCACTCCAGTAAATCAGATCATGCTAGCCTGAAGGACCAGGCTAAATATACAGAACAGATTTGACCTCTGACCCAGCTCTGAAAGCTGTGTGGTATTGACCACACTAAATGTCTGATTTTAAGCAGCCAGGTTGTGCTATGATGGAAAGCCAACAATTGATGGAAAGAAGAGAACCTAAGCTTTAATTTGATGTGCAACATGTTTGATTTGAAGCAGGTTTACCAGAAATACAGGAGGATAAGTTAGAATATAAAACCTGTTGGCTACAGGCCTTTTGAAAACAGCTGAATGTAACCATAATTCATCAGTGTGCTGCTAGCCACCAGAAGGGTTAAAATCAACAATGTTGGACTCTATGAAAAGGTCTGAATCTGAGCTTTAAATTGAGGTGTCACTCCAGTAAATCAGATCATGCTAGCCTGAAAGACCAGGCTAAATATACAGAACAGATTTGACCTCTGACCCAGCTCTGAAAGCTGTGTGGTATTGACCACACTAAATGTCTGATTTTAAGCAGCCAGCTTGTGCTATGATGGAAAGCCAACAATTGTTGGAAAGAAGAGAACCTAAGCTTTAATTTGATGTGCAACATGTTTGATTTGAAGCAGGTTTACCAGAAATACA
The DNA here is from genome assembly GCF_048128805.1 of Centroberyx gerrardi. NCBI lineage: Eukaryota > Metazoa > Chordata > Actinopteri > Beryciformes > Berycidae > Centroberyx > Centroberyx gerrardi. The sequence goes on along the minus strand of NC_136004.1, from coordinate 683,999 downwards.
GGAGGATAAGTTAGAATATAAAACCAGTTGGCTGCAGGCCTTTTAAAAACAGCTGAATGTAACCATAATTCATCAGTGTGCTGCTAGCCACCAGAAGGTTTAAAATGAACAATATTGGACTCTATGAAAAGGTCTGAATCTGAGCTTTAAATTGAGGTGTCACTCCAGTAAATCAGATCATGCTAGCCTGAAAGACCAGGCTAAATATACAGAACAGATTTGACCTCTGACCCAGCTCTGAAAGCTGTGTGGTATTGACCACACTAAATGTCTGATTTTAAGCAGCCAGCTTGTGCTATGATGGAAAGCCAACAATTGTTGGAAAGAAGAGAACCTAAGCTTTAATTTGATGTGCAACATGTTTGATTTGAAGCAGGTTTACCAGAAATACAGGAGGATAAGTTAGAATATAAAACCTGTTGGCTACAGGCCTTTTGAAAACAGCTGAATGTAACCATAATTCATCAGTGTGCTGCTAGCCACCAGAAGGGTTAAAATCAACAATGTTGGACTCTATGAAAAGGTCTGAATCTGAGCTTTAAATTGAGGTGTCACTCCAGTAAATCAGATCATGCTAGCCTGAAAGACCAGGCTAAATATACAGAACAGATTTGACCTCTGACCCAGCTCTGAAAGCTGTGTGGTATTGACCACACTAAATGTCTGATTTTAAGCAGCCAGCTTGTGCTATGATGGAAAGCCAACAATTGATGGAAAGAAGAGAACCTAAGCTTTAATTTGATGTGCAACATGTTTGATTTGAAGCAGGTTTACCAGAAATACAGGAGGATACTTTAGAATATAAAACCAGTTGGCTGCAGGCCTTTTAAAAACAGCTGAATATAACCATAATTCATCAGTGTGCTGCTAGCCACCAGAAGGTTTAAAATGAACAATGTTGGAGTCTATGAAAAGGTCTGAATCTGAGCTTTAAATTGAGGTGTCACTCCAGTAAATCAGATCATGCTAGCCTGAAGGACCAGGCTAAATATACAGAACAGATTTGACCTCTGACCCAGCTCTGAAAGCTGTGTGGTATTGACCACACTAAATGTCTGATTTTAAGCAGCCAGGTTGTGCTATGATGGAAAGCCAACAATTGTTGGAAAGAAGAGAACCTAAGCTTTAATTTGATGTGCAACATGTTTGATTTGAAGCAGGTTTACCAGAAATACAGGAGGATAAGTTAGAATATAAAACCTGTTGGCTACAGGCCTTTTGAAAACAGCTGAATGTAACCATAATTCATCAGTGTGCTGCTAGCCACCAGAAGGGTTAAAATCAACAATGTTGGACTCTATGAAAAGGTCTGAATCTGAGCTTTAAATTGAGGTGTCACTCCAGTAAATCAGATCATGCTAGCCTGAAAGACCAGGCTAAATATACAGAACAGATTTGACCTCTGACCCAGCTCTGAAAGCTGTGTGGTATTGACCACACTAAATGTCTGATTTTAAGCAGCCAGCTTGTGCTATGATGGAAAGCCAACAATTGATGGAAAGAAGAGAACCTAAGCTTTAATTTGATGTGCAACATGTTTGATTTGAAGCAGGTTTACCAGAAATACAGGAGGATACTTTAGAATATAAAACCAGTTGGCTGCAGGCCTTTTAAAAACAGCTGAATATAACCATAATTCATCAGTGTGCTGCTAGCCACCAGAAGGTTTAAAATGAACAATGTTGGAGTCTATGAAAAGGTCTGAATCTGAGCTTTAAATTGAGGTGTCACTCCAGTAAATCAGATCATGCTAGCCTGAAGGACCAGGCTAAATATACAGAACAGATTTGACCTCTGACCCAGCTCTGAAAGCTGTGTGGTATTGACCACACTAAATGTCTGATTTTAAGCAGCCAGGTTGTGCTATGATGGAAAGCCAACAATTGTTGGAAAGAAGAGAACCTAAGCTTTAATTTGATGTGCAACATGTTTGATTTGAAGCAGGTTTACCAGAAATACAGGAGGATAAGTTAGAATATAAAACCTGTTGGCTACAGGCCTTTTGAAAACAGCTGAATGTAACCATAATTCATCAGTGTGCTGCTAGCCACCAGAAGGGTTAAAATCAACAATGTTGGACTCTATGAAAAGGTCTGAATCTGAGCTTTAAATTGAGGTGTCACTCCAGTAAATCAGATCATGCTAGCCTGAAAGACCAGGCTAAATATACAGAACAGATTTGACCTCTGACCCAGCTCTGAAAGCTGTGTGGTATTGACCACACTAAATGTCTGATTTTAAGCAGCCAGCTTGTGCTATGATGGAAAGCCAACAATTGATGGAAAGAAGAGAACCTAAGCTTTAATTTGATGTGCAACATGTTTGATTTGAAGCAGGTTTACCAGAAATACAGGAGGATAAGTTAGAATATAAAACCTGTTGGCTACAGGCCTTTTGAAAACAGCTGAATGTAACCATAATTCATCAGTGTGCTGCTAGCCACCAGAAGGGTTAAAATCAACAATGTTGGACTCTATGAAAAGGTCTGAATCTGAGCTTTAAATTGAGGTGTCACTCCAGTAAATCAGATCATGCTAGCCTGAAAGACCAGGCTAAATATACAGAACAGATTTGACCTCTGACCCAGCTCTGAAAGCTGTGTGGTATTGACCACACTAAATGTCTGATTTTAAGCAGCCAGGTTGTGCTATGATGGAAAGCCAACAATTAATGGAAAGAAGAGAACCTAAGCTTTAATTTGATGTGCAACATGTTTGATTTGAAGCAGGTTTACCAGAAATACAGGAGGATAAGTTAGAATATAAAACCAGTTGGCTGCAGGCCTTTTAAAAACAGCTGAATGTAACCATAATTCATCAGTGTGCTGCTAGCCACCAGAAGGTTTAAAATGAACAATATTGGACTCTATGAAAAGGTCTGAATCTTAGCTTTAAATTGAGGTGTCACTCCAGTAAATCAGATCATGCTAGCCTGAAAGACCAGGCTAAATATATAGAACAGATTTGACCTCTGACCCAGCTCTGAAAGCTGTGTGGTATTGACCACACTAAATGTCTGATTTTAAGCAGCCAGCTTGTGCTATGATGGAAAGCCAACAATTGTTGGAAAGAAGAGAACCTAAGCTTTAATTTGATGTGCAACATGTTTGATTTGAAGCAGGTTTACCAGAAATACAGGAGGATAAGGTAGAATATAAAACCAGTTGGCTGCAGGCCTTTTGAAAACAGCTGAATGTAACCATAATTCATCAGTGTGCTGCTAGCCACCAGAATGGTTAAAATCAACAATGTTGGACTCTATGAAAAGGTCTGAATCTGAGGTTTACATGGAGGTATCATTCCAGTAAATCAGATCATGCTAGCCTGAAAGACCAGGCTAAATATATAGAACAGATTTGACCTCTGACCCAGCTCTGAAAGCTGTGTGGTATTGACCACACTAAATGTCTGATTTTAAGCAGCCAGGTTGTGCTATGATGGAAAGCCAACAATTAATGGAAAGAAGAGAACCTAAGCTTTAATTTGATGTGCAACATGTTTGATTTGAAGCAGGTTTACCAGAAATACAGGAGGATAAGTTAGAATATAAAACCTGTTGGCTACAGGCCTTTTGAAAACAGCTGAATGTAACCATAATTCATCAGTGTGCTGCTAGCCACCAGAAGGGTTAAAATCAACAATGTTGGACTCTATGAAAAGGTCTGAATCTGAGCTTTAAATTGAGGTGTCACTCCAGTAAATCAGATCATGCTAGCCTGAAAGACCAGGCTAAATATACAGAACAGATTTGACCTCTGACCCAGCTCTGAAAGCTGTGTGGTATTGACCACACTAAATGTCTGATTTTAAGCAGCCAGCTTGTGCTATGATGGAAAGCCAACAATTGATGGAAAGAAGAGAACCTAAGCTTTAATTTGATGTGCAACATGTTTGATTTGAAGCAGGTTTACCAGAAATACAGGAGGATACTTTAGAATATAAAACCAGTTGGCTGCAGGCCTTTTAAAAACAGCTGAATATAACCATAATTCATCAGTGTGCTGCTAGCCACCAGAAGGTTTAAAATGAACAATGTTGGAGTCTATGAAAAGGTCTGAATCTGAGCTTTAAATTGAGGTGTCACTCCAGTAAATCAGATCATGCTAGCCTGAAGGACCAGGCTAAATATACAGAACAGATTTGACCTCTGACCCAGCTCTGAAAGCTGTGTGGTATTGACCACACTAAATGTCTGATTTTAAGCAGCCAGGTTGTGCTATGATGGAAAGCCAACAATTGTTGGAAAGAAGAGAACCTAAGCTTTAATTTGATGTGCAACATGTTTGATTTGAAGCAGGTTTACCAGAAATACAGGAGGATAAGTTAGAATATAAAACCTGTTGGCTACAGGCCTTTTGAAAACAGCTGAATGTAACCATAATTCATCAGTGTGCTGCTAGCCACCAGAAGGGTTAAAATCAACAATGTTGGACTCTATGAAAAGGTCTGAATCTGAGCTTTAAATTGAGGTGTCACTCCAGTAAATCAGATCATGCTAGCCTGAAAGACCAGGCTAAATATACAGAACAGATTTGACCTCTGACCCAGCTCTGAAAGCTGTGTGGTATTGACCACACTAAATGTCTGATTTTAAGCAGCCAGCTTGTGCTATGATGGAAAGCCAACAATTGATGGAAAGAAGAGAACCTAAGCTTTAATTTGATGTGCAACATGTTTGATTTGAAGCAGGTTTACCAGAAATACAGGAGGATACTTTAGAATATAAAACCAGTTGGCTGCAGGCCTTTTAAAAACAGCTGAATATAACCATAATTCATCAGTGTGCTGCTAGCCACCAGAAGGTTTAAAATGAACAATGTTGGAGTCTATGAAAAGGTCTGAATCTGAGCTTTAAATTGAGGTGTCACTCCAGTAAATCAGATCATGCTAGCCTGAAGGACCAGGCTAAATATACAGAACAGATTTGACCTCTGACCCAGCTCTGAAAGCTGTGTGGTATTGACCACACTAAATGTCTGATTTTAAGCAGCCAGGTTGTGCTATGATGGAAAGCCAACAATTGTTGGAAAGAAGAGAACCTAAGCTTTAATTTGATGTGCAACATGTTTGATTTGAAGCAGGTTTACCAGAAATACAGGAGGATAAGTTAGAATATAAAACCTGTTGGCTACAGGCCTTTTGAAAACAGCTGAATGTAACCATAATTCATCAGTGTGCTGCTAGCCACCAGAAGGGTTAAAATCAACAATGTTGGACTCTATGAAAAGGTCTGAATCTGAGCTTTAAATTGAGGTGTCACTCCAGTAAATCAGATCATGCTAGCCTGAAAGACCAGGCTAAATATACAGAACAGATTTGACCTCTGACCCAGCTCTGAAAGCTGTGTGGTATTGACCACACTAAATGTCTGATTTTAAGCAGCCAGCTTGTGCTATGATGGAAAGCCAACAATTGATGGAAAGAAGAGAACCTAAGCTTTAATTTGATGTGCAACATGTTTGATTTGAAGCAGGTTTACCAGAAATACAGGAGGATAAGTTAGAATATAAAACCTGTTGGCTACAGGCCTTTTGAAAACAGCTGAATGTAACCATAATTCATCAGTGTGCTGCTAGCCACCAGAAGGGTTAAAATCAACAATGTTGGACTCTATGAAAAGGTCTGAATCTGAGCTTTAAATTGAGGTGTCACTCCAGTAAATCAGATCATGCTAGCCTGAAAGACCAGGCTAAATATACAGAACAGATTTGACCTCTGACCCAGCTCTGAAAGCTGTGTGGTATTGACCACACTAAATGTCTGATTTTAAGCAGCCAGGTTGTGCTATGATGGAAAGCCAACAATTAATGGAAAGAAGAGAACCTAAGCTTTAATTTGATGTGCAACATGTTTGATTTGAAGCAGGTTTACCAGAAATACAGGAGGATAAGTTAGAATATAAAACCAGTTGGCTGCAGGCCTTTTAAAAACAGCTGAATGTAACCATAATTCATCAGTGTGCTGCTAGCCACCAGAAGGTTTAAAATGAACAATATTGGACTCTATGAAAAGGTCTGAATCTTAGCTTTAAATTGAGGTGTCACTCCAGTAAATCAGATCATGCTAGCCTGAAAGACCAGGCTAAATATATAGAACAGATTTGACCTCTGACCCAGCTCTGAAAGCTGTGTGGTATTGACCACACTAAATGTCTGATTTTAAGCAGCCAGCTTGTGCTATGATGGAAAGCCAACAATTGTTGGAAAGAAGAGAACCTAAGCTTTAATTTGATGTGCAACATGTTTGATTTGAAGCAGGTTTACCAGAAATACAGGAGGATAAGGTAGAATATAAAACCAGTTGGCTGCAGGCCTTTTGAAAACAGCTGAATGTAACCATAATTCATCAGTGTGCTGCTAGCCACCAGAATGGTTAAAATCAACAATGTTGGACTCTATGAAAAGGTCTGAATCTGAGGTTTACATGGAGGTATCATTCCAGTAAATCAGATCATGCTAGCCTGAAAGACCAGGCTAAATATATAGAACAGATTTGACCTCTGACCCAGCTCTGAAAGCTGTGTGGTATTGACCACACTAAATGTCTGATTTTAAGCAGCCAGGTTGTGCTATGATGGAAAGCCAACAATTAATGGAAAGAAGAGAACCTAAGCTTTAATTTGATGTGCAACATGTTTGATTTGAAGCAGGTTTACCAGAAATACAGGAGGATAAGTTAGAATATAAAACCTGTTGGCTACAGGCCTTTTGAAAACAGCTGAATGTAACCATAATTCATCAGTGTGCTGCTAGCCACCAGAAGGGTTAAAATCAACAATGTTGGACTCTATGAAAAGGTCTGAATCTGAGCTTTAAATTGAGGTGTCACTCCAGTAAATCAGATCATGCTAGCCTGAAAGACCAGGCTAAATATACAGAACAGATTTGACCTCTGACCCAGCTCTGAAAGCTGTGTGGTATTGACCACACTAAATGTCTGATTTTAAGCAGCCAGCTTGTGCTATGATGGAAAGCCAACAATTGTTGGAAAGAAGAGAACCTAAGCTTTAATTTGATGTGCAACATGTTTGATTTGAAGCAGGTTTACCAGAAATACAGGAGGATAAGTTAGAATATAAAACCAGTTGGCTGCAGGCCTTTTAAAAACAGCTGAATGTAACCATAATTCATCAGTGTGCTGCTAGCCACCAGAAGGTTTAAAATGAACAATATTGGACTCTATGAAAAGGTCTGAATCTGAGCTTTAAATTGAGGTGTCACTCCAGTAAATCAGATCATGCTAGCCTGAAAGACCAGGCTAAATATACAGAACAGATTTGACCTCTGACCCAGCTCTGAAAGCTGTGTGGTATTGACCACACTAAATGTCTGATTTTAAGCAGCCAGCTTGTGCTATGATGGAAAGCCAACAATTGTTGGAAAGAAGAGAACCTAAGCTTTAATTTGATGTGCAACATGTTTGATTTGAAGCAGGTTTACCAGAAATACAGGAGGATAAGTTAGAATATAAAACCTGTTGGCTACAGGCCTTTTGAAAACAGCTGAATGTAACCATAATTCATCAGTGTGCTGCTAGCCACCAGAAGGGTTAAAATCAACAATGTTGGACTCTATGAAAAGGTCTGAATCTGAGCTTTAAATTGAGGTGTCACTCCAGTAAATCAGATCATGCTAGCCTGAAAGACCAGGCTAAATATACAGAACAGATTTGACCTCTGACCCAGCTCTGAAAGCTGTGTGGTATTGACCACACTAAATGTCTGATTTTAAGCAGCCAGCTTGTGCTATGATGGAAAGCCAACAATTGATGGAAAGAAGAGAACCTAAGCTTTAATTTGATGTGCAACATGTTTGATTTGAAGCAGGTTTACCAGAAATACAGGAGGATACTTTAGAATATAAAACCAGTTGGCTGCAGGCCTTTTAAAAACAGCTGAATATAACCATAATTCATCAGTGTGCTGCTAGCCACCAGAAGGTTTAAAATGAACAATGTTGGAGTCTATGAAAAGGTCTGAATCTGAGCTTTAAATTGAGGTGTCACTCCAGTAAATCAGATCATGCTAGCCTGAAGGACCAGGCTAAATATACAGAACAGATTTGACCTCTGACCCAGCTCTGAAAGCTGTGTGGTATTGACCACACTAAATGTCTGATTTTAAGCAGCCAGGTTGTGCTATGATGGAAAGCCAACAATTGTTGGAAAGAAGAGAACCTAAGCTTTAATTTGATGTGCAACATGTTTGATTTGAAGCAGGTTTACCAGAAATACAGGAGGATAAGTTAGAATATAAAACCTGTTGGCTACAGGCCTTTTGAAAACAGCTGAATGTAACCATAATTCATCAGTGTGCTGCTAGCCACCAGAAGGGTTAAAATCAACAATGTTGGACTCTATGAAAAGGTCTGAATCTGAGCTTTAAATTGAGGTGTCACTCCAGTAAATCAGATCATGCTAGCCTGAAAGACCAGGCTAAATATACAGAACAGATTTGACCTCTGACCCAGCTCTGAAAGCTGTGTGGTATTGACCACACTAAATGTCTGATTTTAAGCAGCCAGCTTGTGCTATGATGGAAAGCCAACAATTGATGGAAAGAAGAGAACCTAAGCTTTAATTTGATGTGCAACATGTTTGATTTGAAGCAGGTTTACCAGAAATACAGGAGGATACTTTAGAATATAAAACCAGTTGGCTGCAGGCCTTTTAAAAACAGCTGAATATAACCATAATTCATCAGTGTGCTGCTAGCCACCAGAAGGTTTAAAATGAACAATGTTGGAGTCTATGAAAAGGTCTGAATCTGAGCTTTAAATTGAGGTGTCACTCCAGTAAATCAGATCATGCTAGCCTGAAGGACCAGGCTAAATATACAGAACAGATTTGACCTCTGACCCAGCTCTGAAAGCTGTGTGGTATTGACCACACTAAATGTCTGATTTTAAGCAGCCAGGTTGTGCTATGATGGAAAGCCAACAATTGTTGGAAAGAAGAGAACCTAAGCTTTAATTTGATGTGCAACATGTTTGATTTGAAGCAGGTTTACCAGAAATACAGGAGGATAAGTTAGAATATAAAACCTGTTGGCTACAGGCCTTTTGAAAACAGCTGAATGTAACCATAATTCATCAGTGTGCTGCTAGCCACCAGAAGGGTTAAAATCAACAATGTTGGACTCTATGAAAAGGTCTGAATCTGAGCTTTAAATTGAGGTGTCACTCCAGTAAATCAGATCATGCTAGCCTGAAAGACCAGGCTAAATATACAGAACAGATTTGACCTCTGACCCAGCTCTGAAAGCTGTGTGGTATTGACCACACTAAATGTCTGATTTTAAGCAGCCAGCTTGTGCTATGATGGAAAGCCAACAATTGATGGAAAGAAGAGAACCTAAGCTTTAATTTGATGTGCAACATGTTTGATTTGAAGCAGGTTTACCAGAAATACAGGAGGATAAGTTAGAATATAAAACCTGTTGGCTACAGGCCTTTTGAAAACAGCTGAATGTAACCATAATTCATCAGTGTGCTGCTAGCCACCAGAAGGGTTAAAATCAACAATGTTGGACTCTATGAAAAGGTCTGAATCTGAGCTTTAAATTGAGGTGTCACTCCAGTAAATCAGATCATGCTAGCCTGAAAGACCAGGCTAAATATACAGAACAGATTTGACCTCTGACCCAGCTCTGAAAGCTGTGTGGTATTGACCACACTAAATGTCTGATTTTAAGCAGCCAGGTTGTGCTATGATGGAAAGCCAACAATTAATGGAAAGAAGAGAACCTAAGCTTTAATTTGATGTGCAACATGTTTGATTTGAAGCAGGTTTACCAGAAATACAGGAGGATAAGTTAGAATATAAAACCTGTTGGCTACAGGCCTTTTGAAAACAGCTGAATGTAACCATAATTCATCAGTGTGCTGCTAGCCACCAGAAGGGTTAAAATCAACAATGTTGGACTCTATGAAAAGGTCTGAATCTGAGCTTTAAATTGAGGTGTCACTCCAGTAAATCAGATCATGCTAGCCTGAAAGACCAGGCTAAATATACAGAACAGATTTGACCTCTGACCCAGCTCTGAAAGCTGTGTGGTATTGACCACACTAAATGTCTGATTTTAAGCAGCCAGCTTGTGCTATGATGGAAAGCCAACAATTGATGGAAAGAAGAGAACCTAAGCTTTAATTTGATGTGCAACATGTTTGATTTGAAGCAGGTTTACCAGAAATACAGGAGGATACTTTAGAATATAAAACCAGTTGGCTGCAGGCCTTTTAAAAACAGATGAATATAACCATAATTCATCAGTGTGCTGCTAGCCACCAGAAGGTTTAAAATGAACAATGTTGGAGTCTATGAAAAGGTCTGAATCTGAGCTTTAAATTGAGGTGTCACTCCAGTAAATCAGATCATGCTAGCCTGAAAGACCAGGCTAAATATATAGAACAGATTTGACCTCTGACCCAGCTCTGAAAGCTGTGTGGTATTGACCACACTAAATGTCTGATTTTAAGCAGCCAGCTTGTGCTATGATGGAAAGCCAACAATTGTTGGAAAGAAGAGAACCTAAGCTTTAATTTGATGTGCAACATGTTTGATTTGAAGCAGGTTTACCAGAAATACAGGAGGATAAGTTAGAATATAAAACCAGTTGGCTGCAGGCCTTTTAAAAACAGCTGAATGTAACCATAATTCATCAGTGTGCTGCTAGCCACCAGAAGGGTTAAAATCAACAATGTTGGACTCTATGAAAAGGTCTGAATCTGAGGTTTACATGGAGGTATCACTCCAGTAAATCAGATCATGCTAGCCTGAAAGACCAGGCTAAATATACAGAACAGATTTGACCTCTGACCCAGCTCTGAAAGCTGTGTGGTATTGACCACACTAAATGTCTGATTTTAAGCAGCCAGGTTGTGCTATGATGGAAAGCCAACAATTGTTGGAAAGAAGAGAACCTAAGCTTTAATTTGATGTGCAACATGTTTGATTTGAAGCAGGTTTACCAGAAATACAGGAGGATAAGTTAGAATATAAAACCTGTTGGCTACAGGCCTTTTGAAAACAGCTGAATGTAACCATAATTCATCAGTGTGCTGCTAGCCACCAGAAGGGTTAAAATCAACAATGTTGGACTCTATGAAAAGGTCTGAATCTGAGCTTTAAATTGAGGTGTCACTCCAGTAAATCAGATCATGCTAGCCTGAAAGACCAGGCTAAATATACAGAACAGATTTGACCTCTGACCCAGCTCTGAAAGCTGTGTGGTATTGACCACACTAAATGTCTGATTTTAAGCAGCCAGCTTGTGCTATGATGGAAAGCCAACAATTGTTGGAAAGAAGAGAACCTAAGCTTTAATTTGATGTGCAACATGTTTGATTTGAAGCAGGTTTACCAGAAATACAGGAGGATAAGTTAGAATATAAAACCAGTTGGCTGCAGGCCTTTTAAAAACAGCTGAATGTAACCATAATTCATCAGTGTGCTGCTAGCCACCAGAAGGTTTAAAATGAACAATATTGGACTCTATGAAAAGGTCTGAATCTGAGCTTTAAATTGAGGTGTCACTCCAGTAAATCAGATCATGCTAGCCTGAAAGACCAGGCTAAATATACAGAACAGATTTGACCTCTGACCCAGCTCTGAAAGCTGTGTGGTATTGACCACACTAAATGTCTGATTTTAAGCAGCCAGCTTGTGCTATGATGGAAAGCCAACAATTGTTGGAAAGAAGAGAACCTAAGCTTTAATTTGATGTGCAACATGTTTGATTTGAAGCAGGTTTACCAGAAATACAGGAGGATAAGTTAGAATATAAAACCTGTTGGCTACAGGCCTTTTGAAAACAGCTGAATGTAACCATAATTCATCAGTGTGCTGCTAGCCACCAGAAGGGTTAAAATCAACAATGTTGGACTCTATGAAAAGGTCTGAATCTGAGCTTTAAATTGAGGTGTCACTCCAGTAAATCAGATCATGCTAGCCTGAAAGACCAGGCTAAATATACAGAACAGATTTGACCTCTGACCCAGCTCTGAAAGCTGTGTGGTATTGACCACACTAAATGTCTGATTTTAAGCAGCCAGCTTGTGCTATGATGGAAAGCCAACAATTGATGGAAAGAAGAGAACCTAAGCTTTAATTTGATGTGCAACATGTTTGATTTGAAGCAGGTTTACCAGAAATACAGGAGGATACTTTAGAATATAAAACCAGTTGGCTGCAGGCCTTTTAAAAACAGCTGAATATAACCATAATTCATCAGTGTGCTGCTAGCCACCAGAAGGTTTAAAATGAACAATGTTGGAGTCTATGAAAAGGTCTGAATCTGAGCTTTAAATTGAGGTGTCACTCCAGTAAATCAGATCATGCTAGCCTGAAGGACCAGGCTAAATATACAGAACAGATTTGACCTCTGACCCAGCTCTGAAAGCTGTGTGGTATTGACCACACTAAATGTCTGATTTTAAGCAGCCAGGTTGTGCTATGATGGAAAGCCAACAATTGTTGGAAAGAAGAGAACCTAAGCTTTAATTTGATGTGCAACATGTTTGATTTGAAGCAGGTTTACCAGAAATACAGGAGGATAAGTTAGAATATAAAACCTGTTGGCTACAGGCCTTTTGAAAACAGCTGAATGTAACCATAATTCATCAGTGTGCTGCTAGCCACCAGAAGGGTTAAAATCAACAATGTTGGACTCTATGAAAAGGTCTGAATCTGAGCTTTAAATTGAGGTGTCACTCCAGTAAATCAGATCATGCTAGCCTGAAAGACCAGGCTAAATATACAGAACAGATTTGACCTCTGACCCAGCTCTGAAAGCTGTGTGGTATTGACCACACTAAATGTCTGATTTTAAGCAGCCAGCTTGTGCTATGATGGAAAGCCAACAATTGATGGAAAGAAGAGAACCTAAGCTTTAATTTGATGTGCAACATGTTTGATTTGAAGCAGGTTTACCAGAAATACAGGAGGATACTTTAGAATATAAAACCAGTTGGCTGCAGGCCTTTTAAAAACAGCTGAATATAACCATAATTCATCAGTGTGCTGCTAGCCACCAGAAGGTTTAAAATGAACAATGTTGGAGTCTATGAAAAGGTCTGAATCTGAGCTTTAAATTGAGGTGTCACTCCAGTAAATCAGATCATGCTAGCCTGAAGGACCAGGCTAAATATACAGAACAGATTTGACCTCTGACCCAGCTCTGAAAGCTGTGTGGTATTGACCACACTAAATGTCTGATTTTAAGCAGCCAGGTTGTGCTATGATGGAAAGCCAACAATTGTTGGAAAGAAGAGAACCTAAGCTTTAATTTGATGTGCAACATGTTTGATTTGAAGCAGGTTTACCAGAAATACAGGAGGATAAGTTAGAATATAAAACCTGTTGGCTACAGGCCTTTTGAAAACAGCTGAATGTAACCATAATTCATCAGTGTGCTGCTAGCCACCAGAAGGGTTAAAATCAACAATGTTGGACTCTATGAAAAGGTCTGAATCTGAGCTTTAAATTGAGGTGTCACTCCAGTAAATCAGATCATGCTAGCCTGAAAGACCAGGCTAAATATACAGAACAGATTTGACCTCTGACCCAGCTCTGAAAGCTGTGTGGTATTGACCACACTAAATGTCTGATTTTAAGCAGCCAGCTTGTGCTATGATGGAAAGCCAACAATTGATGGAAAGAAGAGAACCTAAGCTTTAATTTGATGTGCAACATGTTTGATTTGAAGCAGGTTTACCAGAAATACAGGAGGATAAGTTAGAATATAAAACCTGTTGGCTACAGGCCTTTTGAAAACAGCTGAATGTAACCATAATTCATCAGTGTGCTGCTAGCCACCAGAAGGGTTAAAATCAACAATGTTGGACTCTATGAAAAGGTCTGAATCTGAGCTTTAAATTGAGGTGTCACTCCAGTAAATCAGATCATGCTAGCCTGAAAGACCAGGCTAAATATACAGAACAGATTTGACCTCTGACCCAGCTCTGAAAGCTGTGTGGTATTGACCACACTAAATGTCTGATTTTAAGCAGCCAGGTTGTGCTATGATGGAAAGCCAACAATTAATGGAAAGAAGAGAACCTAAGCTTTAATTTGATGTGCAACATGTTTGATTTGAAGCAGGTTTACCAGAAATACAGGAGGATAAGTTAGAATATAAAACCAGTTGGCTGCAGGCCTTTTAAAAACAGCTGAATGTAACCATAATTCATCAGTGTGCTGCTAGCCACCAGAAGGTTTAAAATGAACAATATTGGACTCTATGAAAAGGTCTGAATCTTAGCTTTAAATTGAGGTGTCACTCCAGTAAATCAGATCATGCTAGCCTGAAAGACCAGGCTAAATATATAGAACAGATTTGACCTCTGACCCAGCTCTGAAAGCTGTGTGGTATTGACCACACTAAATGTCTGATTTTAAGCAGCCAGCTTGTGCTATGATGGAAAGCCAACAATTGTTGGAAAGAAGAGAACCTAAGCTTTAATTTGATGTGCAACATGTTTGATTTGAAGCAGGTTTACCAGAAATACAGGAGGATAAGGTAGAATATAAAACCAGTTGGCTGCAGGCCTTTTGAAAACAGCTGAATGTAACCATAATTCATCAGTGTGCTGCTAGCCACCAGAATGGTTAAAATCAACAATGTTGGACTCTATGAAAAGGTCTGAATCTGAGGTTTACATGGAGGTATCATTCCAGTAAATCAGATCATGCTAGCCTGAAAGACCAGGCTAAATATATAGAACAGATTTGACCTCTGACCCAGCTCTGAAAGCTGTGTGGTATTGACCACACTAAATGTCTGATTTTAAGCAGCCAGGTTGTGCTATGATGGAAAGCCAACAATTAATGGAAAGAAGAGAACCTAAGCTTTAATTTGATGTGCAACATGTTTGATTTGAAGCAGGTTTACCAGAAATACAGGAGGATAAGTTAGAATATAAAACCTGTTGGCTACAGGCCTTTTGAAAACAGCTGAATGTAACCATAATTCATCAGTGTGCTGCTAGCCACCAGAAGGGTTAAAATCAACAATGTTGGACTCTATGAAAAGGTCTGAATCTGAGCTTTAAATTGAGGTGTCACTCCAGTAAATCAGATCATGCTAGCCTGAAAGACCAGGCTAAATATACAGAACAGATTTGACCTCTGACCCAGCTCTGAAAGCTGTGTGGTATTGACCACACTAAATGTCTGATTTTAAGCAGCCAGCTTGTGCTATGATGGAAAGCCAACAATTGATGGAAAGAAGAGAACCTAAGCTTTAATTTGATGTGCAACATGTTTGATTTGAAGCAGGTTTACCAGAAATACAGGAGGATACTTTAGAATATAAAACCAGTTGGCTGCAGGCCTTTTAAAAACAGCTGAATATAACCATAATTCATCAGTGTGCTGCTAGCCACCAGAAGGTTTAAAATGAACAATGTTGGAGTCTATGAAAAGGTCTGAATCTGAGGTTTACATGGAGGTATCACTCCAGTAAATCAGATCATGCTAGCCTGAAAGACCAGGCTAAATATACAGAACAGATTTGACCTCTGACCCAGCTCTGAAAGCTGTGTGGTATTGACCACACTAAATGTCTGATTTTAAGCAGCCAGGTTGTGCTATGATGGAAAGCCAACAATTGATGGAAAGAAGAGAACCTAAGCTTTAATTTGATGTGCAACATGTTTGATTTGAAGCAGGTTTACCAGAAATACAGGAGGATACTTTAGAATATAAAACCAGTTGGCTGCAGGCCTTTTAAAAACAGCTGAATATAACCATAATTCATCAGTGTGCTGCTAGCCACCAGAAGGGGTAAACTCAACAATGTTGGACTCTATGAAAAGGTCTGAATCTTAGCTTTAAATTGAGGTGTCACTCCAGTAAATCAGATCATGCTAGCCTGAAGGACCAGGCTAAATATACAGAACAGATTTGACCTCTGACCCAGCTCTGAAAGCTGTGTGGTATTGACCACACTAAATGTCTGATTTTAAGCAGCCAGGTTGTGCTATGATGGAAAGCCAACAATTGATGGAAAGAAGAGAACCTAAGCTTTAATTTGATGTGCAACATGTTTGATTTGAAGCAGGTTTACCAGAAATACAGGAGGATAAGTTAGAATATAAAACCTGTTGGCTACAGGCCTTTTGAAAACAGCTGAATGTAACCATAATTCATCAGTGTGCTGCTAGCCACCAGAAGGGTTAAAATCAACAATGTTGGACTCTATGAAAAGGTCTGAATCTGAGCTTTAAATTGAGGTGTCACTCCAGTAAATCAGATCATGCTAGCCTGAAAGACCAGGCTAAATATACAGAACAGATTTGACCTCTGACCCAGCTCTGAAAGCTGTGTGGTATTGACCACACTAAATGTCTGATTTTAAGCAGCCAGCTTGTGCTATGATGGAAAGCCAACAATTGTTGGAAAGAAGAGAACCTAAGCTTTAATTTGATGTGCAACATGTTTGATTTGAAGCAGGTTTACCAGAAATACAGGAGGATAAGTTAGAATATAAAACCAGTTGGCTGCAGGCCTTTTAAAAACAGCTGAATGTAACCATAATTCATCAGTGTGCTGCTAGCCACCAGAAGGTTTAAAATGAACAATATTGGACTCTATGAAAAGGTCTGAATCTGAGCTTTAAATTGAGGTGTCACTCCAGTAAATCAGATCATGCTAGCCTGAAAGACCAGGCTAAATATACAGAACAGATTTGACCTCTGACCCAGCTCTGAAAGCTGTGTGGTATTGACCACACTAAATGTCTGATTTTAAGCAGCCAGCTTGTGCTATGATGGAAAGCCAACAATTGTTGGAAAGAAGAGAACCTAAGCTTTAATTTGATGTGCAACATGTTTGATTTGAAGCAGGTTTACCAGAAATACAGGAGGATAAGTTAGAATATAAAACCTGTTGGCTACAGGCCTTTTGAAAACAGCTGAATGTAACCATAATTCATCAGTGTGCTGCTAGCCACCAGAAGGGTTAAAATCAACAATGTTGGACTCTATGAAAAGGTCTGAATCTGAGCTTTAAATTGAGGTGTCACTCCAGTAAATCAGATCATGCTAGCCTGAAAGACCAGGCTAAATATACAGAACAGATTTGACCTCTGACCCAGCTCTGAAAGCTGTGTGGTATTGACCACACTAAATGTCTGATTTTAAGCAGCCAGGTTGTGCTATGATGGAAAGCCAACAATTGTTGGAAAGAAGAGAACCTAAGCTTTAATTTGATGTGCAACATGTTTGATTTGAAGCAGGTTTACCAGAAATACAGGAGGATAAGTTAGAATATAAAACCTGTTGGCTACAGGCCTTTTGAAAACAGCTGAATGTAACCATAATTCATCAGTGTGCTGCTAGCCACCAGAAGGGTTAAAATCAACAATGTTGGACTCTATGAAAAGGTCTGAATCTGAGCTTTAAATTGAGGTGTCACTCCAGTAAATCAGATCATGCTAGCCTGAAAGACCAGGCTAAATATACAGAACAGATTTGACCTCTGACCCAGCTCTGAAAGCTGTGTGGTATTGACCACACTAAATGTCTGATTTTAAGCAGCCAGCTTGTGCTATGATGGAAAGCCAACAATTGATGGAAAGAAGAGAACCTAAGCTTTAATTTGATGTGCAACATGTTTGATTTGAAGCAGGTTTACCAGAAATACAGGAGGATACTTTAGAATATAAAACCAGTTGGCTGCAGGCCTTTTAAAAACAGCTGAATATAACCATAATTCATCAGTGTGCTGCTAGCCACCAGAAGGTTTAAAATGAACAATGTTGGAGTCTATGAAAAGGTCTGAATCTGAGCTTTAAATTGAGGTGTCACTCCAGTAAATCAGATCATGCTAGCCTGAAGGACCAGGCTAAATATACAGAACAGATTTGACCTCTGACCCAGCTCTGAAAGCTGTGTGGTATTGACCACACTAAATGTCTGATTTTAAGCAGCCAGGTTGTGCTATGATGGAAAGCCAACAATTGTTGGAAAGAAGAGAACCTAAGCTTTAATTTGATGTGCAACATGTTTGATTTGAAGCAGGTTTACCAGAAATACAGGAGGATAAGTTAGAATATAAAACCTGTTGGCTACAGGCCTTTTGAAAACAGCTGAATGTAACCATAATTCAACAGTGTGCTGCTAGCCACCAGAAGGGTTAAAATCAACAATGTTGGACTCTATGAAAAGGTCTGAATCTGAGCTTTAAATTGAGGTGTCACTCCTGTAAATCAGATCATGCTAGCCTGAAAGACCAGGCTAAATATACAGAACAGATTTGACCTCTGACCCAGCTCTGAAAGCTGTGTGGTATTGACCACACTAAATGTCTGATTTTAAGCAGCCAGCTTGTGCTATGATGGAAAGCCAACAATTGATGGAAAGAAGAGAACCTAAGCTTTAATTTGATGTGCAACATGTTTGATTTGAAGCAGGTTTACCAGAAATACAGGAGGATAAGTTAGAATATAAAACCTGTTGGCTACAGGCCTTTTGAAAACAGCTGAATGTAACCATAATTCATCAGTGTGCTGCTAGCCACCAGAAGGGTTAAAATCAACAATGTTGGACTCTATGAAAAGGTCTGAATCTGAGCTTTAAATTGAGGTGTCACTCCAGTAAATCAGATCATGCTAGCCTGAAAGACCAGGCTAAATATACAGAACAGATTTGACCTCTGACCCAGCTCTGAAAGCTGTGTGGTATTGACCACACTAAATGTCTGATTTTAAGCAGCCAGCTTGTGCTATGATGGAAAGCCAACAATTGATGGAAAGAAGAGAACCTAAGCTTTAATTTGATGTGCAACATGTTTGATTTGAAGCAGGTTTACCAGAAATACAGGAGGATACTTTAGAATATAAAACCAGTTGGCTGCAGGCCTTTTAAAAACAGCTGAATATAACCATAATTCATCAGTGTGCTGCTAGCCACCAGAAGGTTTAAAATGAACAATGTTGGAGTCTATGAAAAGGTCTGAATCTGAGCTTTAAATTGAGGTGTCACTCCAGTAAATCAGATCATGCTAGCCTGAAGGACCAGGCTAAATATACAGAACAGATTTGACCTCTGACCCAGCTCTGAAAGCTGTGTGGTATTGACCACACTAAATGTCTGATTTTAAGCAGCCAGGTTGTGCTATGATGGAAAGCCAACAATTGTTGGAAAGAAGAGAACCTAAGCTTTAATTTGATGTGCAACATGTTTGATTTGAAGCAGGTTTACCAGAAATACAGGAGGATAAGTTAGAATATAAAACCTGTTGGCTACAGGCCTTTTGAAAACAGCTGAATGTAACCATAATTCAACAGTGTGCTGCTAGCCACCAGAAGGGTTAAAATCAACAATGTTGGACTCTATGAAAAGGTCTGAATCTGAGCTTTAAATTGAGGTGTCACTCCTGTAAATCAGATCATGCTAGCCTGAAAGACCAGGCTAAATATACAGAACAGATTTGACCTCTGACCCAGCTCTGAAAGCTGTGTGGTATTGACCACACTAAATGTCTGATTTTAAGCAGCCAGCTTGTGCTATGATGGAAAGCCAACAATTGATGGAAAGAAGAGAACCTAAGCTTTAATTTGATGTGCAACATGTTTGATTTGAAGCAGGTTTACCAGAAATACAGGAGGATAAGTTAGAATATAAAACCTGTTGGCTACAGGCCTTTTGAAAACAGCTGAATGTAACCATAATTCATCAGTGTGCTGCTAGCCACCAGAAGGGTTAAAATCAACAATGTTGGACTCTATGAAAAGGTCTGAATCTGAGCTTTAAATTGAGGTGTCACTCCAGTAAATCAGATCATGCTAGCCTGAAAGACCAGGCTAAATATACAGAACAGATTTGACCTCTGACCCAGCTCTGAAAGCTGTGTGGTATTGACCACACTAAATGTCTGATTTTAAGCAGCCAGGTTGTGCTATGATGGAAAGCCAACAATTAATGGAAAGAAGAGAACCTAAGCTTTAATTTGATGTGCAACATGTTTGATTTGAAGCAGGTTTACCAGAAATACAGGAGGATAAGTTAGAATATAAAACCAGTTGGCTGCAGGCCTTTTAAAAACAGCTGAATGTAACCATAATTCATCAGTGTGCTGCTAGCCACCAGAAGGTTTAAAATGAACAATATTGGACTCTATGAAAAGGTCTGAATCTTAGCTTTAAATTGAGGTGTCACTCCAGTAAATCAGATCATGCTAGCCTGAAAGACCAGGCTAAATATATAGAACAGATTTGACCTCTGACCCAGCTCTGAAAGCTGTGTGGTATTGACCACACTAAATGTCTGATTTTAAGCAGCCAGCTTGTGCTATGATGGAAAGCCAACAATTGTTGGAAAGAAGAGAACCTAAGCTTTAATTTGATGTGCAACATGTTTGATTTGAAGCAGGTTTACCAGAAATACAGGAGGATAAGTTAGAATATAAAACCTGTTGGCTACAGGCCTTTTGAAAACAGCTGAATGTAACCATAATTCATCAGTGTGCTGCTAGCCACCAGAAGGGTTAAAATCAACAATGTTGGACTCTATGAAAAGGTCTGAATCTGAGCTTTAAATTGAGGTGTCACTCCAGTAAATCAGATCATGCTAGCCTGAAAGACCAGGCTAAATATACAGAACAGATTTGACCTCTGACCCAGCTCTGAAAGCTGTGTGGTATTGACCACACTAAATGTCTGATTTTAAGCAGCCAGCTTGTGCTATGATGGAAAGCCAACAATTGTTGGAAAGAAGAGAACCTAAGCTTTAATTTGATGTGCAACATGTTTGATTTGAAGCAGGTTTACCAGAAATACAGGAGGATAAGTTAGAATATAAAACCAGTTGGCTGCAGGCCTTTTAAAAACAGCTGAATGTAACCATAATTCATCAGTGTGCTGCTAGCCACCAGAAGGTTTAAAATGAACAATATTGGACTCTATGAAAAGGTCTGAATCTGAGCTTTAAATTGAGGTGTCACTCCAGTAAATCAGATCATGCTAGCCTGAAAGACCAGGCTAAATATACAGAACAGATTTGACCTCTGACCCAGCTCTGAAAGCTGTGTGGTATTGACCACACTAAATGTCTGATTTTAAGCAGCCAGCTTGTGCTATGATGGAAAGCCAACAATTGTTGGAAAGAAGAGAACCTAAGCTTTAATTTGATGTGCAACATGTTTGATTTGAAGCAGGTTTACCAGAAATACAGGAGGATAAGTTAGAATATAAAACCTGTTGGCTACAGGCCTTTTGAAAACAGCTGAATGTAACCATAATTCATCAGTGTGCTGCTAGCCACCAGAAGGGTTAAAATCAACAATGTTGGACTCTATGAAAAGGTCTGAATCTGAGCTTTAAATTGAGGTGTCACTCCAGTAAATCAGATCATGCTAGCCTGAAAGACCAGGCTAAATATACAGAACAGATTTGACCTCTGACCCAGCTCTGAAAGCTGTGTGGTATTGACCACACTAAATGTCTGATTTTAAGCAGCCAGCTTGTGCTATGATGGAAAGCCAACAATTGATGGAAAGAAGAGAACCTAAGCTTTAATTTGATGTGCAACATGTTTGATTTGAAGCAGGTTTACCAGAAATACAGGAGGATACTTTAGAATATAAAACCAGTTGGCTGCAGGCCTTTTAAAAACAGCTGAATATAACCATAATTCATCAGTGTGCTGCTAGCCACCAGAAGGTTTAAAATGAACAATGTTGGAGTCTATGAAAAGGTCTGAATCTGAGCTTTAAATTGAGGTGTCACTCCAGTAAATCAGATCATGCTAGCCTGAAGGACCAGGCTAAATATACAGAACAGATTTGACCTCTGACCCAGCTCTGAAAGCTGTGTGGTATTGACCACACTAAATGTCTGATTTTAAGCAGCCAGGTTGTGCTATGATGGAAAGCCAACAATTGTTGGAAAGAAGAGAACCTAAGCTTTAATTTGATGTGCAACATGTTTGATTTGAAGCAGGTTTACCAGAAATACAGGAGGATAAGTTAGAATATAAAACCTGTTGGCTACAGGCCTTTTGAAAACAGCTGAATGTAACCATAATTCATCAGTGTGCTGCTAGCCACCAGAAGGGTTAAAATCAACAATGTTGGACTCTATGAAAAGGTCTGAATCTGAGCTTTAAATTGAGGTGTCACTCCAGTAAATCAGATCATGCTAGCCTGAAAGACCAGGCTAAATATACAGAACAGATTTGACCTCTGACCCAGCTCTGAAAGCTGTGTGGTATTGACCACACTAAATGTCTGATTTTAAGCAGCCAGCTTGTGCTATGATGGAAAGCCAACAATTGATGGAAAGAAGAGAACCTAAGCTTTAATTTGATGTGCAACATGTTTGATTTGAAGCAGGTTTACCAGAAATACAGGAGGATACTTTAGAATATAAAACCAGTTGGCTGCAGGCCTTTTAAAAACAGCTGAATATAACCATAATTCATCAGTGTGCTGCTAGCCACCAGAAGGTTTAAAATGAACAATGTTGGAGTCTATGAAAAGGTCTGAATCTGAGCTTTAAATTGAGGTGTCACTCCAGTAAATCAGATCATGCTAGCCTGAAGGACCAGGCTAAATATACAGAACAGATTTGACCTCTGACCCAGCTCTGAAAGCTGTGTGGTATTGACCACACTAAATGTCTGATTTTAAGCAGCCAGGTTGTGCTATGATGGAAAGCCAACAATTGTTGGAAAGAAGAGAACCTAAGCTTTAATTTGATGTGCAACATGTTTGATTTGAAGCAGGTTTACCAGAAATACAGGAGGATAAGTTAGAATATAAAACCTGTTGGCTACAGGCCTTTTGAAAACAGCTGAATGTAACCATAATTCATCAGTGTGCTGCTAGCCACCAGAAGGGTTAAAATCAACAATGTTGGACTCTATGAAAAGGTCTGAATCTGAGCTTTAAATTGAGGTGTCACTCCAGTAAATCAGATCATGCTAGCCTGAAAGACCAGGCTAAATATACAGAACAGATTTGACCTCTGACCCAGCTCTGAAAGCTGTGTGGTATTGACCACACTAAATGTCTGATTTTAAGCAGCCAGCTTGTGCTATGATGGAAAGCCAACAATTGATGGAAAGAAGAGAACCTAAGCTTTAATTTGATGTGCAACATGTTTGATTTGAAGCAGGTTTACCAGAAATACAGGAGGATAAGTTAGAATATAAAACCTGTTGGCTACAGGCCTTTTGAAAACAGCTGAATGTAACCATAATTCATCAGTGTGCTGCTAGCCACCAGAAGGGTTAAAATCAACAATGTTGGACTCTATGAAAAGGTCTGAATCTGAGCTTTAAATTGAGGTGTCACTCCAGTAAATCAGATCATGCTAGCCTGAAAGACCAGGCTAAATATACAGAACAGATTTGACCTCTGACCCAGCTCTGAAAGCTGTGTGGTATTGACCACACTAAATGTCTGATTTTAAGCAGCCAGCTTGTGCTATGATGGAAAGCCAACAATTGATGGAAAGAAGAGAACCTAAGCTTTAATTTGATGTGCAACATGTTTGATTTGAAGCAGGTTTACCAGAAATACAGGAGGATACTTTAGAATATAAAACCAGTTGGCTGCAGGCCTTTTAAAAACAGATGAATATAACCATAATTCATCAGTGTGCTGCTAGCCACCAGAAGGTTTAAAATGAACAATGTTGGAGTCTATGAAAAGGTCTGAATCTGAGCTTTAAATTGAGGTGTCACTCCAGTAAATCAGATCATGCTAGCCTGAAAGACCAGGCTAAATATATAGAACAGATTTGACCTCTGACCCAGCTCTGAAAGCTGTGTGGTATTGACCACACTAAATGTCTGATTTTAAGCAGCCAGCTTGTGCTATGATGGAAAGCCAACAATTGTTGGAAAGAAGAGAACCTAAGCTTTAATTTGATGTGCAACATGTTTGATTTGAAGCAGGTTTACCAGAAATACAGGAGGATAAGTTAGAATATAAAACCAGTTGGCTGCAGGCCTTTTAAAAACAGCTGAATGTAACCATAATTCATCAGTGTGCTGCTAGCCACCAGAAGGGTTAAAATCAACAATGTTGGACTCTATGAAAAGGTCTGAATCTGAGGTTTACATGGAGGTATCACTCCAGTAAATCAGATCATGCTAGCCTGAAAGACCAGGCTAAATATACAGAACAGATTTGACCTCTGACCCAGCTCTGAAAGCTGTGTGGTATTGACCACACTAAATGTCTGATTTTAAGCAGCCAGGTTGTGCTATGATGGAAAGCCAACAATTGTTGGAAAGAAGAGAACCTAAGCTTTAATTTGATGTGCAACATGTTTGATTTGAAGCAGGTTTACCAGAAATACAGGAGGATAAGTTAGAATATAAAACCTGTTGGCTACAGGCCTTTTGAAAACAGCTGAATGTAACCATAATTCATCAGTGTGCTGCTAGCCACCAGAAGGGTTAAAATCAACAATGTTGGACTCTATGAAAAGGTCTGAATCTGAGCTTTAAATTGAGGTGTCACTCCAGTAAATCAGATCATGCTAGCCTGAAAGACCAGGCTAAATATACAGAACAGATTTGACCTCTGACCCAGCTCTGAAAGCTGTGTGGTATTGACCACACTAAATGTCTGATTTTAAGCAGCCAGCTTGTGCTATGATGGAAAGCCAACAATTGTTGGAAAGAAGAGAACCTAAGCTTTAATTTGATGTGCAACATGTTTGATTTGAAGCAGGTTTACCAGAAATACAGGAGGATAAGTTAGAATATAAAACCAGTTGGCTGCAGGCCTTTTAAAAACAGCTGAATGTAACCATAATTCATCAGTGTGCTACTAGCCACCAGAAGGTTTAAAATGAACAATATTGGACTCTATGAAAAGGTCTGAATCTGAGCTTTAAATTGAGGTGTCACTCCAGTAAATCAGATCATGCTAGCCTGAAAGACCAGGCTAAATATACAGAACAGATTTGACCTCTGACCCAGCTCTGAAAGCTGTGTGGTATTGACCACACTAAATGTCTGATTTTAAGCAGCCAGCTTGTGCTATGATGGAAAGCCAACAATTGTTGGAAAGAAGAGAACCTAAGCTTTAATTTGATGTGCAACATGTTTGATTTGAAGCAGGTTTACCAGAAATACAGGAGGATAAGTTAGAATATAAAACCTGTTGGCTACAGGCCTTTTGAAAACAGCTGAATGTAACCATAATTCATCAGTGTGCTGCTAGCCACCAGAAGGGTTAAAATCAACAATGTTGGACTCTATGAAAAGGTCTGAATCTGAGCTTTAAATTGAGGTGTCACTCCAGTAAATCAGATCATGCTAGCCTGAAAGACCAGGCTAAATATACAGAACAGATTTGACCTCTGACCCAGCTCTGAAAGCTGTGTGGTATTGACCACACTAAATGTCTGATTTTAAGCAGCCAGCTTGTGCTATGATGGAAAGCCAACAATTGATGGAAAGAAGAGAACCTAAGCTTTAATTTGATGTGCAACATGTTTGATTTGAAGCAGGTTTACCAGAAATACAGGAGGATACTTTAGAATATAAAACCAGTTGGCTGCAGGCCTTTTAAAAACAGCTGAATATAACCATAATTCATCAGTGTGCTGCTAGCCACCAGAAGGTTTAAAATGAACAATGTTGGAGTCTATGAAAAGGTCTGAATCTGAGCTTTAAATTGAGGTGTCACTCCAGTAAATCAGATCATGCTAGCCTGAAGGACCAGGCTAAATATACAGAACAGATTTGACCTCTGACCCAGCTCTGAAAGCTGTGTGGTATTGACCACACTAAATGTCTGATTTTAAGCAGCCAGGTTGTGCTATGATGGAAAGCCAACAATTGTTGGAAAGAAGAGAACCTAAGCTTTAATTTGATGTGCAACATGTTTGATTTGAAGCAGGTTTACCAGAAATACAGGAGGATAAGTTAGAATATAAAACCTGTTGGCTACAGGCCTTTTGAAAACAGCTGAATGTAACCATAATTCATCAGTGTGCTGCTAGCCACCAGAAGGGTTAAAATCAACAATGTTGGACTCTATGAAAAGGTCTGAATCTGAGCTTTAAATTGAGGTGTCACTCCAGTAAATCAGATCATGCTAGCCTGAAAGACCAGGCTAAATATACAGAACAGATTTGACCTCTGACCCAGCTCTGAAAGCTGTGTGGTATTGACCACACTAAATGTCTGATTTTAAGCAGCCAGCTTGTGCTATGATGGAAAGCCAACAATTGATGGAAAGAAGAGAACCTAAGCTTTAATTTGATGTGCAACATGTTTGATTTGAAGCAGGTTTACCAGAAATACAGGAGGATAAGTTAGAATATAAAACCTGTTGGCTACAGGCCTTTTGAAAACAGCTGAATGTAACCATAATTCATCAGTGTGCTGCTAGCCACCAGAAGGGTTAAAATCAACAATGTTGGACTCTATGAAAAGGTCTGAATCTGAGCTTTAAATTGAGGTGTCACTCCAGTAAATCAGATCATGCTAGCCTGAAAGACCAGGCTAAATATACAGAACAGATTTGACCTCTGACCCAGCTCTGAAAGCTGTGTGGTATTGACCACACTAAATGTCTGATTTTAAGCAGCCAGCTTGTGCTATGATGGAAAGCCAACAATTGATGGAAAGAAGAGAACCTAAGCTTTAATTTGATGTGCAACATGTTTGATTTGAAGCAGGTTTACCAGAAATACAGGAGGATACTTTAGAATATAAAACCAGTTGGCTGCAGGCCTTTTAAAAACAGCTGAATATAACCATAATTCATCAGTGTGCTGCTAGCCACCAGAAGGTTTAAAATGAACAATGTTGGAGTCTATGAAAAGGTCTGAATCTGAGCTTTAAATTGAGGTGTCACTCCAGTAAATCAGATCATGCTAGCCTGAAGGACCAGGCTAAATATACAGAACAGATTTGACCTCTGACCCAGCTCTGAAAGCTGTGTGGTATTGACCACACTAAATGTCTGATTTTAAGCAGCCAGGTTGTGCTATGATGGAAAGCCAACAATTGTTGGAAAGAAGAGAACCTAAGCTTTAATTTGATGTGCAACATGTTTGATTTGAAGCAGGTTTACCAGAAATACAGGAGGATAAGTTAGAATATAAAACCTGTTGGCTACAGGCCTTTTGAAAACAGCTGAATGTAACCATAATTCATCAGTGTGCTGCTAGCCACCAGAAGGGTTAAAATCAACAATGTTGGACTCTATGAAAAGGTCTGAATCTGAGCTTTAAATTGAGGTGTCACTCCAGTAAATCAGATCATGCTAGCCTGAAAGACCAGGCTAAATATACAGAACAGATTTGACCTCTGACCCAGCTCTGAAAGCTGTGTGGTATTGACCACACTAAATGTCTGATTTTAAGCAGCCAGCTTGTGCTATGATGGAAAGCCAACAATTGATGGAAAGAAGAGAACCTAAGCTTTAATTTGATGTGCAACATGTTTGATTTGAAGCAGGTTTACCAGAAATACAGGAGGATACTTTAGAATATAAAACCAGTTGGCTGCAGGCCTTTTAAAAACAGCTGAATATAACCATAATTCATCAGTGTGCTGCTAGCCACCAGAAGGTTTAAAATGAACAATGTTGGAGTCTATGAAAAGGTCTGAATCTGAGCTTTAAATTGAGGTGTCACTCCAGTAAATCAGATCATGCTAGCCTGAAGGACCAGGCTAAATATACAGAACAGATTTGACCTCTGACCCAGCTCTGAAAGCTGTGTGGTATTGACCACACTAAATGTCTGATTTTAAGCAGCCAGGTTGTGCTATGATGGAAAGCCAACAATTGTTGGAAAGAAGAGAACCTAAGCTTTAATTTGATGTGCAACATGTTTGATTTGAAGCAGGTTTACCAGAAATACAGGAGGATAAGTTAGAATATAAAACCTGTTGGCTACAGGCCTTTTGAAAACAGCTGAATGTAACCATAATTCATCAGTGTGCTGCTAGCCACCAGAAGGGTTAAAATCAACAATGTTGGACTCTATGAAAAGGTCTGAATCTGAGCTTTAAATTGAGGTGTCACTCCAGTAAATCAGATCATGCTAGCCTGAAAGACCAGGCTAAATATACAGAACAGATTTGACCTCTGACCCAGCTCTGAAAGCTGTGTGGTATTGACCACACTAAATGTCTGATTTTAAGCAGCCAGCTTGTGCTATGATGGAAAGCCAACAATTGATGGAAAGAAGAGAACCTAAGCTTTAATTTGATGTGCAACATGTTTGATTTGAAGCAGGTTTACCAGAAATACAGGAGGATAAGTTAGAATATAAAACCTGTTGGCTACAGGCCTTTTGAAAACAGCTGAATGTAACCATAATTCATCAGTGTGCTGCTAGCCACCAGAAGGGTTAAAATCAACAATGTTGGACTCTATGAAAAGGTCTGAATCTGAGCTTTAAATTGAGGTGTCACTCCAGTAAATCAGATCATGCTAGCCTGAAAGACCAGGCTAAATATACAGAACAGATTTGACCTCTGACCCAGCTCTGAAAGCTGTGTGGTATTGACCACACTAAATGTCTGATTTTAAGCAGCCAGCTTGTGCTATGATGGAAAGCCAACAATTGATGGAAAGAAGAGAACCTAAGCTTTAATTTGATGTGCAACATGTTTGATTTGAAGCAGGTTTACCAGAAATACAGGAGGATACTTTAGAATATAAAACCAGTTGGCTGCAGGCCTTTTAAAAACAGATGAATATAACCATAATTCATCAGTGTGCTGCTAGCCACCAGAAGGTTTAAAATGAACAATGTTGGAGTCTATGAAAAGGTCTGAATCTGAGCTTTAAATTGAGGTGTCACTCCAGTAAATCAGATCATGCTAGCCTGAAAGACCAGGCTAAATATATAGAACATATTTGACCTCTGACCCAGCTCTGAAAGCTGTGTGGTATTGACCACACTAAATGTCTGATTTTAAGCAGCCAGCTTGTGCTATGATGGAAAGCCAACAATTGTTGGAAAGAAGAGAACCTAAGCTTTAATTTGATGTGCAACATGTTTGATTTGAAGCAGGTTTACCAGAAATACAGGAGGATAAGTTAGAATATAAAACCAGTTGGCTGCAGGCCTTTTAAAAACAGCTGAATGTAACCATAATTCATCAGTGTGCTGCTAGCCACCAGAAGGGTTAAAATCAACAATGTTGGACTCTATGAAAAGGTCTGAATCTGAGGTTTACATGGAGGTATCACTCCAGTAAATCAGATCATGCTAGCCTGAAAGACCAGGCTAAATATACAGAACAGATTTGACCTCTGACCCAGCTCTGAAAGCTGTGTGGTATTGACCACACTAAATGTCTGATTTTAAGCAGCCAGGTTGTGCTATGATGGAAAGCCAACAATTGTTGGAAAGAAGAGAACCTAAGCTTTAATTTGATGTGCAACATGTTTGATTTGAAGCAGGTTTACCAGAAATACAGGAGGATAAGTTAGAATATAAAACCTGTTGGCTACAGGCCTTTTGAAAACAGCTGAATGTAACCATAATTCATCAGTGTGCTGCTAGCCACCAGAAGGGTTAAAATCAACAATGTTGGACTCTATGAAAAGGTCTGAATCTGAGCTTTAAATTGAGGTGTCACTCCAGTAAATCAGATCATGCTAGCCTGAAAGACCAGGCTAAATATACAGAACAGATTTGACCTCTGACCCAGCTCTGAAAGCTGTGTGGTATTGACCACACTAAATGTCTGATTTTAAGCAGCCAGCTTGTGCTATGATGGAAAGCCAACAATTGTTGGAAAGAAGAGAACCTAAGCTTTAATTTGATGTGCAACATGTTTGATTTGAAGCAGGTTTACCAGAAATACAGGAGGATAAGTTAGAATATAAAACCAGTTGGCTGCAGGCCTTTTAAAAACAGCTGAATGTAACCATAATTCATCAGTGTGCTACTAGCCACCAGAAGGTTTAAAATGAACAATATTGGACTCTATGAAAAGGTCTGAATCTGAGCTTTAAATTGAGGTGTCACTCCAGTAAATCAGATCATGCTAGCCTGAAAGACCAGGCTAAATATACAGAACAGATTTGACCTCTGACCCAGCTCTGAAAGCTGTGTGGTATTGACCACACTAAATGTCTGATTTTAAGCAGCCAGCTTGTGCTATGATGGAAAGCCAACAATTGTTGGAAAGAAGAGAACCTAAGCTTTAATTTGATGTGCAACATGTTTGATTTGAAGCAGGTTTACCAGAAATACAGGAGGATAAGTTAGAATATAAAACCTGTTGGCTACAGGCCTTTTGAAAACAGCTGAATGTAACCATAATTCATCAGTGTGCTGCTAGCCACCAGAAGGGTTAAAATCAACAATGTTGGACTCTATGAAAAGGTCTGAATCTGAGCTTTAAATTGAGGTGTCACTCCAGTAAATCAGATCATGCTAGCCTGAAAGACCAGGCTAAATATACAGAACAGATTTGACCTCTGACCCAGCTCTGAAAGCTGTGTGGTATTGACCACACTAAATGTCTGATTTTAAGCAGCCAGCTTGTGCTATGATGGAAAGCCAACAATTGATGGAAAGAAGAGAACCTAAGCTTTAATTTGATGTGCAACATGTTTGATTTGAAGCAGGTTTACCAGAAATACAGGAGGATACTTTAGAATATAAAACCAGTTGGCTGCAGGCCTTTTAAAAACAGCTGAATATAACCATAATTCATCAGTGTGCTGCTAGCCACCAGAAGGTTTAAAATGAACAATGTTGGAGTCTATGAAAAGGTCTGAATCTGAGCTTTAAATTGAGGTGTCACTCCAGTAAATCAGATCATGCTAGCCTGAAGGACCAGGCTAAATATACAGAACAGATTTGACCTCTGACCCAGCTCTGAAAGCTGTGTGGTATTGACCACACTAAATGTCTGATTTTAAGCAGCCAGGTTGTGCTATGATGGAAAGCCAACAATTGTTGGAAAGAAGAGAACCTAAGCTTTAATTTGATGTGCAACATGTTTGATTTGAAGCAGGTTTACCAGAAATACAGGAGGATAAGTTAGAATATAAAACCTGTTGGCTACAGGCCTTTTGAAAACAGCTGAATGTAACCATAATTCATCAGTGTGCTGCTAGCCACCAGAAGGGTTAAAATCAACAATGTTGGACTCTATGAAAAGGTCTGAATCTGAGCTTTAAATTGAGGTGTCACTCCAGTAAATCAGATCATGCTAGCCTGAAAGACCAGGCTAAATATACAGAACAGATTTGACCTCTGACCCAGCTCTGAAAGCTGTGTGGTATTGACCACACTAAATGTCTGATTTTAAGCAGCCAGCTTGTGCTATGATGGAAAGCCAACAATTGATGGAAAGAAGAGAACCTAAGCTTTAATTTGATGTGCAACATGTTTGATTTGAAGCAGGTTTACCAGAAATACAGGAGGATAAGTTAGAATATAAAACCTGTTGGCTACAGGCCTTTTGAAAACAGCTGAATGTAACCATAATTCATCAGTGTGCTGCTAGCCACCAGAAGGGTTAAAATCAACAATGTTGGACTCTATGAAAAGGTCTGAATCTGAGCTTTAAATTGAGGTGTCACTCCAGTAAATCAGATCATGCTAGCCTGAAAGACCAGGCTAAATATACAGAACAGATTTGACCTCTGACCCAGCTCTGAAAGCTGTGTGGTATTGACCACACTAAATGTCTGATTTTAAGCAGCCAGCTTGTGCTATGATGGAAAGCCAACAATTGATGGAAAGAAGAGAACCTAAGCTTTAATTTGATGTGCAACATGTTTGATTTGAAGCAGGTTTACCAGAAATACAGGAGGATACTTTAGAATATAAAACCAGTTGGCTGCAGGCCTTTTAAAAACAGCTGAATATAACCATAATTCATCAGTGTGCTGCTAGCCACCAGAAGGTTTAAAATGAACAATGTTGGAGTCTATGAAAAGGTCTGAATCTGAGCTTTAAATTGAGGTGTCACTCCAGTAAATCAGATCATGCTAGCCTGAAGGACCAGGCTAAATATACAGAACAGATTTGACCTCTGACCCAGCTCTGAAAGCTGTGTGGTATTGACCACACTAAATGTCTGATTTTAAGCAGCCAGGTTGTGCTATGATGGAAAGCCAACAATTGTTGGAAAGAAGAGAACCTAAGCTTTAATTTGATGTGCAACATGTTTGATTTGAAGCAGGTTTACCAGAAATACAGGAGGATAAGTTAGAATATAAAACCTGTTGGCTACAGGCCTTTTGAAAACAGCTGAATGTAACCATAATTCATCAGTGTGCTGCTAGCCACCAGAAGGGTTAAAATCAACAATGTTGGACTCTATGAAAAGGTCTGAATCTGAGCTTTAAATTGAGGTGTCACTCCAGTAAATCAGATCATGCTAGCCTGAAAGACCAGGCTAAATATACAGAAAAGATTTGACCTCTGACCCAGCTCTGAAAGTTGTGTGGTATTGACCACACTAAATGTCTGATTTTAAGCAGCCAGCTTGTGCTATGATGGAAAGCCAACAATTGATGGAAAGAAGAGAACCTAAGCTTTAATTTGATGTGCAACATGTTTGATTTGAAGCAGGTTTACCAGAAATACAGGAGGATAAGGTAGAATATAAAACCTGTTGGCTGCAGGCCTTTTGAAAACAGCTGAATGTAACCATAATTCATCAGTGTGCTGCTAGCCACCAGAAGGGGTAAAATCAACAATGTTGGACTCTATGAAAAGGTCTGAATCTGAGCTTTAAATTGAGGTGTCACTCCAGTAAATCAGATCATGCTAGCCTGAAGGACCAGGCTAAATATACAGAACAGATTTGACCTCTGACCCAGCTCTGAAAGCTGTGTGGTATTGACCACACTAAATGTCTGATTTTAAGCAGCCAGGTTGTGCTATGATGGAAAGCCAACAATTGTTGGAAAGAAGAGAACCTAAGCTTTAATTTGATGTGCAACATGTTTGATTTGAAGCAGGTTTACCAGAAATACAGGAGGATAAGTTAGAATATAAAACCAGTTGGCTGCAGGCCTTTTAAAAACAGCTGAATGTAACCATAATTCATCAGTGTGCTGCTAGCCACCAGAAGGTTTAAAATGAACAATATTGGACTCTATGAAAAGGTCTGAATCTGAGCTTTAAATTGAGGTGTCACTCCAGTAAATCAGATCATGCTAGCCTGAAAGACCAGGCTAAATATATAGAACAGATTTGACCTCTGACCCAGCTCTGAAAGCTGTGTGGTATTGACCACACTAAATGTCTGATTTTAAGCAGCCAGCTTGTGCTATGATGGAAAGCCAACAATTGTTGGAAAGAAGAGAACCTAAGCTTTAATTTGATGTGCAACATGTTTGATTTGAAGCAGGTTTACCAGAAATACAGGAGGATAAGGTAGAATATAAAACCAGTTGGCTGCAGGCCTTTTAAAAACAGCTGAATATAACCATAATTCATCAGTGTGCTGCTAGCCACCAGAAGGTTTAAAATGAACAATGTTGGAGTCTATGAAAAGGTCTGAATCTGAGCTTTAAATTGAGGTGTCACTCCAGTAAATCAGATCATGCTAGCCTGAAAGACCAGGCTAAATATATAGAACAGATTTGACCTCTGACCCAGCTCTGAAAGCTGTGTGGTATTGACCACACTAAATGTCTGATTTTAAGCAGCCAGCTTGTGCTATGATGGAAAGCCAACAATTGTTGGAAAGAAGAGAACCTAAGCTTTAATTTGATGTGCAACATGTTTGATTTGAAGCAGGTTTACCAGAAATACAGGAGGATAAGGTAGAATATAAAACCAGTTGGCTGCAGGCCTTTTAAAAACAGCTGAATATAACCATAATTCATCAGTGTGCTGCTAGCCACCAGAAGGTTTAAAATGAACAATGTTGGAGTCTATGAAAAGGTCTGAATCTGAGCTTTAAATTGAGGTGTCACTCCAGTAAATCAGATCATGCTAGCCTGAAAGACCAGGCTAAATATACAGAAAAGATTTGACCTCTGACCCAGCTCTGAAAGTTGTGTGGTATTGACCACACTAAATGTCTGATTTTAAGCAGCCAGCTTGTGCTATGATGGAAAGCCAACAATTGATGGAAAGAAGAGAACCTAAGCTTTAATTTGATGTGCAACATGTTTGATTTGAAGCAGGTTTACCAGAAATACAGGAGGATAAGGTAGAATATAAAACCTGTTGGCTGCAGGCCTTTTGAAAACAGCTGAATGTAACCATAATTCATCAGTGTGCTGCTAGCCACCAGAAGGGGTAAAATCAACAATGTTGGACTCTATGAAAAGGTCTGAATCTGAGCTTTAAATTGAGGTGTCACTCCAGTAAATCAGATCATGCTAGCCTGAAGGACCAGGCTAAATATACAGAACAGATTTGACCTCTGACCCAGCTCTGAAAGCTGTGTGGTATTGACCACACTAAATGTCTGATTTTAAGCAGCCAGCTTGTGCTATGATGGAAAGCCAACAATTGATGGAAAGAAGAGAACCTAAGCTTTAATTTGATGTGCAACATGTTTGATTTGAAGCAGGTTTACCAGAAATACAGGAGGATAAGGTAGAATATAAAACCTGTTGGCTGCAGGCCTTTTGAAAACAGCTGAATGTAACCATAATTCATCAGTGTGCTGCTAGCCACCAGAAGGGGTAAAATCAACAATGTTGGACTCTATGAAAAGGTCTGAATCTGAGCTTTAAATTGAGGTGTCACTCCAGTAAATCAGATCATGCTAGCCTGAAGGACCAGGCTAAATATACAGAACAGATTTGACCTCTGACCCAGCTCTGAAAGCTGTGTGGTATTGACCACACTAAATGTCTGATTTTAAGCAGCCAGCTTGTGCTATGATGGAAAGCCAACAATTGTTGGAAAGAAGAGAACCTAAGCTTTAATTTGATGTGCAACATGTTTGATTTGAAGCAGGTTTACCAGAAATACAGGAGGATAAGTTAGAATATAAAACCAGTTGGCTGCAGGCCTTTTAAAAACAGCTGAATGTAACCATAATTCATCAGTGTGCTGCTAGCCACCAGAAGGTTTAAAATGAACAATATTGGACTCTATGAAAAGGTCTGAATCTTAGCTTTAAATTGAGGTGTCACTCCAGTAAATCAGATCATGCTAGCCTGAAAGACCAGGCTAAATATATAGAACAGATTTGACCTCTGACCCAGCTCTGAAAGCTGTGTGGTATTGACCACACTAAATGTCTGATTTTAAGCAGCCAGCTTGTGCTATGATGGAAAGCCAACAATTGTTGGAAAGAAGAGAACCTAAGCTTTAATTTGATGTGCAACATGTTTGATTTGAAGCAGGTTTACCAGAAATACAGGAGGATAAGTTAGAATATAAAACCTGTTGGCTACAGGCCTTTTGAAAACAGCTGAATGTAACCATAATTCATCAGTGTGCTGCTAGCCACCAGAAGGGTTAAAATCAACAATGTTGGAGTCTATGAAAAGGTCTGAATCTGAGGTTTACATGGAGGTATCACTCCAGTAAATCAGATCATGCTAGCCTGAAAGACCAGGCTAAATATACAGAACAGATTTGACCTCTGACCCAGCTCTGAAAGCTGTGTGGTATTGACCACACTAAATGTCTGATTTTAAGCAGCCAGGTTGTGCTATGATGGAAAGCCAACAATTGATGGAAAGAAGAGAACCTAAGCTTTAATTTGATGTGCAACATGTTTGATTTGAAGCAGGTTTACCAGAAATACAGGAGGATACTTTAGAATATAAAACCAGTTGGCTGCAGGCCTTTTAAAAACAGCTGAATATAACCATAATTCATCAGTGTGCTGCTAGCCACCAGAAGGGGTAAACTCAACAATGTTGGACTCTATGAAAAGGTCTGAATCTTAGCTTTAAATTGAGGTGTCACTCCAGTAAATCAGATCATGCTAGCCTGAAGGACCAGGCTAAATATACAGAACAGATTTGACCTCTGACCCAGCTCTGAAAGCTGTGTGGTATTGACCACACTAAATGTCTGATTTTAAGCAGCCAGGTTTGGCTATGATGGAAAGCCAACAATTGATGGAAAGAAGAGAACCTAAGCTTTAATTTGATGTGCAACATGTTTGATTTGAAGCAGGTTTACCAGAAATACAGGAGGATAAGGTAGAATATAAAACCTGTTGGCTGCAGACCTTTTGAAAACAGCTGAATGTAACCATAATTCATCAGTGTGCTGCTAGCCACCAGAAGGGGTAAAATCAACAATGTTGGACTCTATGAAAAGGCCTGAATCTGAGCTTTAAATTGAGGTGTCACTCCAGTAAATCAGATCATGCTAGCCTGAAGGACCAGGCTAAATATACAGAACAGATTTGACCTCTGACCCAGCTCTGAAAGCTGTGTGGTATTGACCACACTAAATGTCTGATTTTAAGCAGCCAGCTTGTGCTATGATGGAAAGCCAACAATTGTTGGAAAGAAGAGAACCTAAGCTTTAATTTGATGTGCAACATGTTTGATTTGAAGCAGGTTTACCAGAAATACAGGAGGATAAGGTAGAATATAAAACCAGTTGGCTGCAGGCCTTTTAAAAACAGCTGAATATAACCATAATTCATCAGTGTGCTGCTAGCCACCAGAAGGTTTAAAATGAACAATGTTGGAGTCTATGAAAAGGTCTGAATCTGAGCTTTAAATTGAGGTGTCACTCCAGTAAATCAGATCATGCTAGCCTGAAAGACCAGGCTAAATATACAGAAAAGATTTGACCTCTGACCCAGCTCTGAAAGTTGTGTGGTATTGACCACACTAAATGTCTGATTTTAAGCAGCCAGCTTGTGCTATGATGGAAAGCCAACAATTGATGCAAAGAAGAGAACCTAAGCTTTAATTTGATGTGCAACATGTTTGATTTGAAGCAGGTTTACCAGAAATACAGGAGGATAAGGTAGAATATAAAACCTGTTGGCTGCAGGCCTTTTGAAAACAGCTGAATGTAACCATAATTCATCAGTGTGCTGCTAGCCACCAGAAGGGGTAAAATCAACAATGTTGGACTCTATGAAAAGGTCTGAATCTGAGCTTTAAATTGAGGTGTCACTCCAGTAAATCAGATCATGCTAGCCTGAAGGACCAGGCTAAATATACAGAACAGATTTGACCTCTGACCCAGCTCTGAAAGCTGTGTGGTATTGACCACACTAAATGTCTGATTTTAAGCAGCCAGCTTGTGCTATGATGGAAAGCCAACAATTGTTGGAAAGAAGAGAACCTAAGCTTTAATTTGATGTGCAACATGTTTGATTTGAAGCAGGTTTACCAGAAATACAGGAGGATAAGTTAGAATATAAAACCAGTTGGCTGCAGGCCTTTTAAAAACAGCTGAATGTAACCATAATTCATCAGTGTGCTGCTAGCCACCAGAAGGTTTAAAACAAACAATATTGGACTCTATGAAAAGGTCTGAATCTGAGCTTTAAATTGAGGTGTCACTCCAGTAAATCAGATCATGCTAGCCTGAAAGACCAGGCTAAATATATAGAACAGATTTGACCTCTGACCCAGCTCTGAAAGCTGTGTGGTATTGACCACACTAAATGTCTGATTTTAAGCAGCCAGCTTGTGCTATGATGGAAAGCCAACAATTGTTGGAAAGAAGAGAACCTAAGCTTTAATTTGATGTGCAACATATTTGATTTGAAGCAGGTTTACCAGAAATACAGGAGGATAAGGTAGAATATAAAACCAGTTGGCTGCAGGCCTTTTGAAAACAGCTGAATGTAACCATAATTCATCAGTGTGCTGCTAGCCACCAGAATGGTTAAAATCAACAATGTTGGACTCTATGAAAAGTTCTGAATCTGAGGTTTACATGGAGGTATCATTCCAGTAAATCAGATCATGCTAGCCTGAAAGACCAGGCTAAATATATAGAACAGATTTGACCTCTGACCCAGCTCTGAAAGCTGTGTGGTATTGACCACACTAAATGTCTGATTTTAAGCAGCCAGGTTGTGCTATGATGGAAAGCCAACAATTAATGGAAAGAAGAGAACCTAAGCTTTAATTTGATGTGCAACATGTTTGATTTGAAGCAGGTTTACCAGAAATACAGGAGGATAAGTTAGAATATAAAACCTGTTGGCTACAGGCCTTTTGAAAACAGCTGAATGTAACCATAATTCATCAGTGTGCTGCTAGCCACCAGAAGGGTTAAAATCAACAATGTTGGAGTCTATGAAAAGGTCTGAATCTGAGGTTTACATGGAGGTATCACTCCAGTAAATCAGATCATGCTAGCCTGAAAGACCAGGCTAAATATACAGAACAGATTTGACCTCTGACCCAGCTCTGAAAGCTGTGTGGTATTGACCACACTAAATGTCTGATTTTAAGCAGCCAGGTTGTGCTATGATGGAAAGCCAACAATTGATGGAAAGAAGAGAACCTAAGCTTTAATTTGATGTGCAACATGTTTGATTTGAAGCAGGTTTACCAGAAATACAGGAGGATACTTTAGAATATAAAACCAGTTGGCTGCAGGCCTTTTAAAAACAGCTGAATATAACCATAATTCATCAGTGTGCTGCTAGCCACCAGAAGGGGTAAACTCAACAATGTTGGACTCTATGAAAAGGTCTGAATCTTAGCTTTAAATTGAGGTGTCACTCCAGTAAATCAGATCATGCTAGCCTGAAGGACCAGGCTAAATATACAGAACAGATTTGACCTCTGACCCAGCTCTGAAAGCTGTGTGGTATTGACCACACTAAATGTCTGATTTTAAGCAGCCAGGTTTGGCTATGATGGAAAGCCAACAATTGATGGAAAGAAGAGAACCTAAGCTTTAATTTGATGTGCAACATGTTTGATTTGAAGCAGGTTTACCAGAAATACAGGAGGATAAGGTAGAATATAAAACCTGTTGGCTGCAGACCTTTTGAAAACAGCTGAATGTAACCATAATTCATCAGTGTGCTGCTAGCCACCAGAAGGGGTAAAATCAACAATGTTGGACTCTATGAAAAGGCCTGAATCTGAGCTTTAAATTGAGGTGTCACTCCAGTAAATCAGATCATGCTAGCCTGAAGGACCAGGCTAAATATACAGAACAGATTTGACCTCTGACCCAGCTCTGAAAGCTGTGTGGTATTGACCACACTAAATGTCTGATTTTAAGCAGCCAGCTTGTGCTATGATGGAAAGCCAACAATTGTTGGAAAGAAGAGAACCTAAGCTTTAATTTGATGTGCAACATGTTTGATTTGAAGCAGGTTTACCAGAAATACAGGAGGATAAGGTAGAATATAAAACCAGTTGGCTGCAGGCCTTTTAAAAACAGCTGAATATAACCATAATTCATCAGTGTGCTGCTAGCCACCAGAAGGTTTAAAATGAACAATGTTGGAGTCTATGAAAAGGTCTGAATCTGAGCTTTAAATTGAGGTGTCACTCCAGTAAATCAGATCATGCTAGCCTGAAAGACCAGGCTAAATATACAGAAAAGATTTGACCTCTGACCCAGCTCTGAAAGTTGTGTGGTATTGACCACACTAAATGTCTGATTTTAAGCAGCCAGCTTGTGCTATGATGGAAAGCCAACAATTGATGCAAAGAAGAGAACCTAAGCTTTAATTTGATGTGCAACATGTTTGATTTGAAGCAGGTTTACCAGAAATACAGGAGGATAAGGTAGAATATAAAACCTGTTGGCTGCAGGCCTTTTGAAAACAGCTGAATGTAACCATAATTCATCAGTGTGCTGCTAGCCACCAGAAGGGGTAAAATCAACAATGTTGGACTCTATGAAAAGGTCTGAATCTGAGCTTTAAATTGAGGTGTCACTCCAGTAAATCAGATCATGCTAGCCTGAAGGACCAGGCTAAATATACAGAACAGATTTGACCTCTGACCCAGCTCTGAAAGCTGTGTGGTATTGACCACACTAAATGTCTGATTTTAAGCAGCCAGCTTGTGCTATGATGGAAAGCCAACAATTGTTGGAAAGAAGAGAACCTAAGCTTTAATTTGATGTGCAACATGTTTGATTTGAAGCAGGTTTACCAGAAATACAGGAGGATAAGTTAGAATATAAAACCAGTTGGCTGCAGGCCTTTTAAAAACAGCTGAATGTAACCATAATTCATCAGTGTGCTGCTAGCCACCAGAAGGTTTAAAACAAACAATATTGGACTCTATGAAAAGGTCTGAATCTGAGCTTTAAATTGAGGTGTCACTCCAGTAAATCAGATCATGCTAGCCTGAAAGACCAGGCTAAATATATAGAACAGATTTGACCTCTGACCCAGCTCTGAAAGCTGTGTGGTATTGACCACACTAAATGTCTGATTTTAAG
The DNA here is from genome assembly GCF_048128805.1 of Centroberyx gerrardi. Lineage (NCBI taxonomy): Eukaryota > Metazoa > Chordata > Actinopteri > Beryciformes > Berycidae > Centroberyx > Centroberyx gerrardi. Next base: position 643,733 of record NC_136004.1, on the reverse strand, counting down.
CAGCCAGCTTGTGCTATGATGGAAAGCCAACAATTGTTGGAAAGAAGAGAACCTAAGCTTTAATTTGATGTGCAACATGTTTGATTTGAAGCAGGTTTACCAGAAATACAGGAGGATAAGTTAGAATATAAAACCTGTTGGCTACAGGCCTTTTGAAAACAGCTGAATGTAACCATAATTCATCAGTGTGCTGCTAGCCACCAGAAGGGTTAAAATCAACAATGTTGGAGTCTATGAAAAGGTCTGAATCTGAGCTTTAAATTGAGGTGTCACTCCAGTAAATCAGATCATGCTAGCCTGAAAGACCAGGCTAAATATACAGAACAGATTTGACCTCTGACCCAGCTCTGAAAGCTGTGTGGTATTGACCACACTAAATGTCTGATTTTAAGCAGCCAGCTTGTGCTATGATGGAAAGCCAACAATTGTTGGAAAGAAGAGAACCTAAGCTTTAATTTGATGTGCAACATGTTTGATTTGAAGCAGGTTTACCAGAAATACAGGAGGATAAGGTAGAATATAAAACCAGTTGGCTGCAGGCCTTTTGAAAACAGCTGAATGTAACCATAATTCATCAGTGTGCTGCTAGCCACCAGAAGGGTTAAAATCAACAATGTTGGACTCTATGAAAAGGTCTGAATCTGAGGTTTACATGGAGGTATCATTCCAGTAAATCAGATCATGCTAGCCTGAAAGACCAGGCTAAATATACAGAACAGATTTGACCTCTGACCCAGCTCTGAAAGCTGTGTGGTATTGACCACACTAAATGTCTGATTTTAAGCAGCCAGGTTGTGCTATGATGGAAAGCCAACAATTAATGGAAAGAAGAGAACCTAAGCTTTAATTTGATGTGCAACATGTTTGATTTGAAGCAGGTTTACCAGAAATACAGGAGGATAAGTTAGAATATAAAACCTGTTGGCTACAGGCCTTTTGAAAACAGCTGAATGTAACCATAATTCATCAGTGTGCTGCTAGCCACCAGAAGGGTTAAAATCAACAATGTTGGACTCTATGAAAAGGTCTGAATCTGAGCTTTAAATTGAGGTGTCACTCCAGTAAATCAGATCATGCTAGCCTGAAAGACCAGGCTAAATATACAGAACAGATTTGACCTCTGACCCAGCTCTGAAAGCTGTGTGGTATTGACCACACTAAATGTCTGATTTTAAGCAGCCAGCTTGTGCTATGATGGAAAGCCAACAATTGTTGGAAAGAAGAGAACCTAAGCTTTAATTTGATGTGCAACATGTTTGATTTGAAGCAGGTTTACCAGAAATACAGGAGGATAAGTTAGAATATAAAACCAGTTGGCTGCAGGCCTTTTAAAAACAGCTGAATGTAACCATAATTCATCAGTGTGCTGCTAGCCACCAGAAGGGTTAAAATCAACAATGTTGGACTCTATGAAAAGGTCTGAATCTGAGGTTTACATGGAGGTATCACTCCAGTAAATCAGATCATGCTAGCCTGAAAGACCAGGCTAAATATACAGAACAGATTTGACCTCTGACCCAGCTCTGAAAGCTGTGTGGTATTGACCACACTAAATGTCTGATTTTAAGCAGCCAGGTTGTGCTATGATGGAAAGCCAACAATTGATGGAAAGAAGAGAACCTAAGCTTTAATTTGATGTGCAACATGTTTGATTTGAAGCAGGTTTACCAGAAATACAGGAGGATACTTTAGAATATAAAACCAGTTGGCTGCAGGCCTTTTAAAAACAGCTGAATATAACCATAATTCATCAGTGTGCTGCTAGCCACCAGAAGGGGTAAACTCAACAATGTTGGACTCTATGAAAAGGTCTGAATCTTAGCTTTAAATTGAGGTGTCACTCCAGTAAATCAGATCATGCTAGCCTGAAGGACCAGGCTAAATATACAGAACAGATTTGACCTCTGACCCAGCTCTGAAAGCTGTGTGGTATTGACCACACTAAATGTCTGATTTTAAGCAGCCAGGTTGTGCTATGATGGAAAGCCAACAATTAATGAAAAGAAGAGAACCTAAGCTTTAATTTGATGTGCAACATGTTTTATTTGAAGCAGGTTTACCAGAAATACAGGAGGACACTTTAGAATATAAAACCAGTTGGCTGCAGACCTTTTGAAAACAGCTGAATGTAACCATAATTCATCAGTGTGCTGCTAGCCACCAGAAGGGTTAAAATCAACAATGTTGGTCTCTATGAAAAGGTCTGAATCTGAGGTTTACATGGAGGTATCACTCCAGTAAATCAGATCATGCTAGCCTGAAAGACCAGGCTAAATATACAGAACAGATTTGACCTCTGACCCAGCTCTGAAAGCTGTGTGGTATTGACCACACTAAATGTCTGATTTTAAGCAGCCAGGTTGTGCTATGATGGAAAGCCAACAATTAATGGAAAGAAGAGAACCTAAGCTTTAATTTGATGTGCAACATGTTTGATTTGAAGCAGGTTTACCAGAAATACAGGAGGATAAGTTAGAATATAAAACCTGTTGGCTACAGGCCTTTTGAAAACAGCTGAATGTAACCATAATTCATCAGTGTGCTGCTAGCCACCAGAAGGGTTAAAATCAACAATGTTGGACTCTATGAAAAGGTCTGAATCTGAGCTTTAAATTGAGGTGTCACTCCAGTAAATCAGATCATGCTAGCCTGAAAGACCAGGCTAAATATACAGAACAGATTTGACCTCTGACCCAGCTCTGAAAGCTGTGTGGTATTGACCACACTAAATGTCTGATTTTAAGCAGCCAGCTTGTGCTATGATGGAAAGCCAACAATTGTTGGAAAGAAGAGAACCTAAGCTTTAATTTGATGTGCAACATGTTTGATTTGAAGCAGGTTTACCAGAAATACAGGAGGATAAGTTAGAATATAAAACCAGTTGGCTGCAGGCCTTTTAAAAACAGCTGAATGTAACCATAATTCATCAGTGTGCTGCTAGCCACCAGAAGGTTTAAAATGAACAATATTGGACTCTATGAAAAGGTCTGAATCTGAGCTTTAAATTGAGGTGTCACTCCAGTAAATCAGATCATGCTAGCCTGAAGGACCAGGCTAAATATACAGAACAGATTTGACCTCTGACCCAGCTCTGAAAGCTGTGTGGTATTGACCACACTAAATGTCTGATTTTAAGCAGCCAGGTTGTGCTATGATGGAAAGCCAACAATTAATGGAAAGAAGAGAACCTAAGCTTTAATTTGATGTGCAACATGTTTGATTTGAAGCAGGTTTACCAGAAATACAGGAGGATAAGTTAGAATATAAAACCTGTTGGCTACAGGCCTTTTGAAAACAGCTGAATGTAACCATAATTCATCAGTGTGCTGCTAGCCACCAGAAGGGTTAAAATCAACAATGTTGGAGTCTATGAAAAGGTCTGAATCTGAGCTTTAAATTGAGGTGTCACTCCAGTAAATCAGATCATGCTAGCCTGAAAGACCAGGCTAAATATACAGAACAGATTTGACCTCTGACCCAGCTCTGAAAGCTGTGTGGTATTGACCACACTAAATGTCTGATTTTAAGCAGCCAGGTTGTGCTATGATGGAAAGCCAACAATTGTTGGAAAGAAGAGAACCTAAGCTTTAATTTGATGTGCAACATGTTTGATTTGAAGCAGGTTTACCAGAAATACAGGAGGATAAGTTAGAATATAAAACCAGTTGGCTGCAGGCCTTTTAAAAACAGCTGAATGTAACCATAATTCATCAGTGTGCTGCTAGCCACCAGAAGGGTTAAAATCAACAATGTTGGACTCTATGAAAAGGTCTGAATCTGAGGTTTACATGGAGGTATCACTCCAGTAAATCAGATCATGCTAGCCTGAAAGACCAGGCTAAATATACAGAACAGATTTGACCTCTGACCCAGCTCTGAAAGCTGTGTGGTATTGACCACACTAAATGTCTGATTTTAAGCAGCCAGGTTGTGCTATGATGGAAAGCCAACAATTGTTGGAAAGAAGAGAACCTAAGCTTTAATTTGATGTGCAACATGTTTGATTTGAAGCAGGTTTACCAGAAATACAGGAGGATAAGTTAGAATATAAAACCAGTTGGCTGCAGGCCTTTTAAAAACAGCTGAATGTAACCATAATTCATCAGTGTGCTGCTAGCCACCAGAAGGGTTAAAATCAACAATGTTGGACTCTATGAAAAGGTCTGAATCTGAGGTTTACATGGAGGTATCACTCCAGTAAATCAGATCATGCTAGCCTGAAAGACCAGGCTAAATATACAGAACAGATTTGACCTCTGACCCAGCTCTGAAAGCTGTGTGGTATTGACCACACTAAATGTCTGATTTTAAGCAGCCAGGTTGTGCTATGATGGAAAGCCAACAATTGATGGAAAGAAGAGAACCTAAGCTTTAATTTGATGTGCAACATGTTTGATTTGAAGCAGGTTTACCAGAAATACAGGAGGATACTTTAGAATATAAAACCAGTTGGCTGCAGGCCTTTTAAAAACAGCTGAATGTAACCATAATTCATCAGTGTGCTGCTAGCCACCAGAAGGTTTAAAATGAACAATGTTGGAGTCTATGAAAAGGTCTGAATCTGAGCTTTAAATTGAGGTGTCACTCCAGTAAATCAGATCATGCTAGCCTGAAAGACCAGGCTAAATATACAGAACAGATTTGACCTCTGACCCAGCTCTGAAAGTTGTGTGTTATTGACCACACTAAATGTCTGATTTTAAGCAGCCAGCTTGTGGTATGATGGAAAGCCAACAATTGATGGAAAGAAGAGAACCTAAGCTTTAATTTGATGTGCAACATGTTTGATTTGAAGCAGGTTTACCAGAAATACAGGAGGATAAGTTAGAATATAAAACCTGTTGGCTGCAGGCCTTTTGAAAACAGCTGAATGTAACCATAATTCATCATTGTGCTGCTAGCCACCAGAAGGGGTAAAATCAACAATGTTGGACTCTATGAAAAGGTCTGAATCTGAGCTTTAAATTGAGGTGTCACTCCAGTAAATCAGATCATGCTAGCCTGAAGGACCAGGCTAAATATACAGAACAGATTTGACCTCTGACCCAGCTCTGAAAGTTGTGTGGTATTGACCACACTAAATGTCTGATTTTAAGCAGCCAGGTTGTGCTATGATGGAAAGCCAACAATTGATGGAAAGAAGAGAACCTAAGCTTTAATTTGATGCGCAACATGTTTGATTTGAAGCAGGTTTACCAGAAATACAGGAGGATAAGTTAGAATATAAAACCTGTTGGCTACAGGCCTTTTAAAAACAGCTGAATATAACCATAATTCATCAGTGTGCTGCTAGCCACCAGAAGGTTTAAAATGAACAATGTTGGAGTCTATGAAAAGGTCTGAATCTGAGCTTTAAATTGAGGTGTCACTCCAGTAAATCAGATCATGCTAGCCTGAAAGACCAGGCTAAATATACAGAACAGATTTGACCTCTGACCCAGCTCTGAAAGCTGTGTGGTATTGACCACACTAAATGTCTGATTTTAAGCAGCCAGGTTGTGCTATGATGGAAAGCCAACAATTGTTGGAAAGAAGAGAACCTAAGCTTTAATTTGATGTGCAACATGTTTGATTTGAAGCAGGTTTACCAGAAATACAGGAGGATAAGTTAGAATATAAAACCAGTTGGCTGCAGGCCTTTTAAAAACAGCTGAATGTAACCATAATTCATCAGTGTGCTGCTAGCCACCAGAAGGGTTAAAATCAACAATGTTGGACTCTATGAAAAGGTCTGAATCTGAGGTTTACATGGAGGTATCACTCCAGTAAATCAGATCATGCTAGCCTGAAAGACCAGGCTAAATATACAGAACAGATTTGACCTCTGACCCAGCTCTGAAAGCTGTGTGGTATTGACCACACTAAATGTCTGATTTTAAGCAGCCAGGTTGTGCTATGATGGAAAGCCAACAATTGATGGAAAGAAGAGAACCTAAGCTTTAATTTGATGTGCAACATGTTTGATTTGAAGCAGGTTTACCAGAAATACAGGAGGATACTTTAGAATATAAAACCAGTTGGCTGCAGGCCTTTTAAAAACAGCTGAATGTAACCATAATTCATCAGTGTGCTGCTAGCCACCAGAAGGTTTAAAATGAACAATGTTGGAGTCTATGAAAAGGTCTGAATCTGAGCTTTAAATTGAGGTGTCACTCCAGTAAATCAGATCATGCTAGCCTGAAAGACCAGGCTAAATATACAGAACAGATTTGACCTCTGACCCAGCTCTGAAAGTTGTGTGTTATTGACCACACTAAATGTCTGATTTTAAGCAGCCAGCTTGTGGTATGATGGAAAGCCAACAATTGATGGAAAGAAGAGAACCTAAGCTTTAATTTGATGTGCAACATGTTTGATTTGAAGCAGGTTTACCAGAAATACAGGAGGATAAGTTAGAATATAAAACCTGTTGGCTGCAGGCCTTTTGAAAACAGCTGAATGTAACCATAATTCATCATTGTGCTGCTAGCCACCAGAAGGGGTAAAATCAACAATGTTGGACTCTATGAAAAGGTCTGAATCTGAGCTTTAAATTGAGGTGTCACTCCAGTAAATCAGATCATGCTAGCCTGAAGGACCAGGCTAAATATACAGAACAGATTTGACCTCTGACCCAGCTCTGAAAGTTGTGTGGTATTGACCACACTAAATGTCTGATTTTAAGCAGCCAGGTTGTGCTATGATGGAAAGCCAACAATTGATGGAAAGAAGAGAACCTAAGCTTTAATTTGATGCGCAACATGTTTGATTTGAAGCAGGTTTACCAGAAATACAGGAGGATAAGTTAGAATATAAAACCTGTTGGCTACAGGCCTTTTAAAAACAGCTGAATATAACCATAATTCATCAGTGTGCTGCTAGCCACCAGAAGGTTTAAAATGAACAATGTTGGAGTCTATGAAAAGGTCTGAATCTGAGCTTTAAATTGAGGTGTCACTCCAGTAAATCAGATCATGCTAGCCTGAAAGACCAGGCTAAATATACAGAACAGATTTGACCTCTGACCCAGCTCTGAAAGCTGTGTGGTATTGACCACACTAAATGTCTGATTTTAAGCAGCCAGGTTGTGCTATGATGGAAAGCCAACAATTGTTGGAAAGAAGAGAACCTAAGCTTTAATTTGATGTGCAACATGTTTGATTTGAAGCAGGTTTACCAGAAATACAGGAGGATAAGGTAGAATATAAAACCAGTTGGCTGCAGGCCTTTTAAAAACAGCTGAATGTAACCATAATTCATCAGTGTGCTGCTAGCCACCAGAAGGTTTAAAATGAACAATATTGGACTCTATGAAAAGGTCTGAATCTGAGCTTTAAATTGAGGTGTCACTCCAGTAAATCAGATCATGCTAGCCTGAAAGACCAGGCTAAATATATAGAACAGATTTGACCTCTGACCCAGCTCTGAAAGCTGTGTGGTATTGACCACACTAAATGTCTGATTTTAAGCAGCCAGCTTGTGCTATGATGGAAAGCCAACAATTGTTGGAAAGAAGAGAACCTAAGCTTTAATTTGATGTGCAACATGTTTGATTTGAAGCAGGTTTACCAGAAATACAGGAGGATAAGGTAGAATATAAAACCAGTTGGCTGCAGGCCTTTTGAAAACAGCTGAATGTAACCATAATTCATCAGTGTGCTGCTAGCCACCAGAAGGGTTAAAATCAACAATGTTGGACTCTATGAAAAGGTCTGAATCTGAGGTTTACATGGAGGTATCACTCCAGTAAATCAGATCATGCTAGCCTGAAAGACCAGGCTAAATATACAGAACAGATTTGACCTCTGACCCAGCTCTGAAAGCTGTGTGGTATTGACCACACTAAATGTCTGATTTTAAGCAGCCAGGTTGTGCTACGATGGAAAGCCAACAATTAATGGAAAGAAGAGAACCTAAGCTTTAATTTGATGTGCAACATGTTTGATTTGAAGCAGGTTTACAAGAAATACAGGAGGATAAGTTAGAATATAAAACCTGTTGGCTACAGGCCTTTTGAAAAAACTGAATGTAACCATAATTCATCAGTGTGCTGCTAGCCACCAGAAGGGTTAAAATCAACAATGTTGGACTCTATGAAAAGGTCTGAATCTGAGCTTTAAATTGAGGTATCACTCCAGTAAATCAGATCATGCTAGCCTGAAAGACCAGGCTAAATATACAGAACAGATTTGACCTCTGACCCAGCTCTGAAAGCTGTGTGGTATTGACCACACTAAATGTCTGATTTTAAGCAGCCAGGTTGTGCTATGATGGAAAGCCAACAATTGTTGGAAAGAAGAGAACCTAAGCTTTAATTTGATGTGCAACATGTTTGATTTGAAGCAGGTTTACCAGAAATACAGGAGGATAAGTTAGAATATAAAACCAGTTGGCTGCAGGCCTTTTAAAAACAGCTGAATGTAACCATAATTCATCAGTGTGCTGCTAGCCACCAGAAGGTTTAAAATGAACAATATTGGACTCTATGAAAAGGTCTGAATCTGAGCTTTAAATTGAGGTGTCACTCCAGTAAATCAGATCATGCTAGCCTGAAAGACCAGGCTAAATATATAGAACAGATTTGACCTCTGACCCAGCTCTGAAAGCTGTGTGGTATTGACCACACTAAATGTCTGATTTTAAGCAGCCAGCTTGTGCTATGATGGAAAGCCAACAATTGTTGGAAAGAAGAGAACCTAAGCTTTAATTTGATGTGCAACATGTTTGATTTGAAGCAGGTTTACCAGAAATACAGGAGGATAAGGTAGAATATAAAACCAGTTGCCTGCAGGCCTTTTGAAAACAGCTGAATGTAACCATAATTCATCAGTGTGCTGCTAGCCACCAGAAGGGTTAAAATCAACAATGTTGGACTCTATAAAAAGGTCTGAATCTGAGGTTTACATGGAGGTATCACTCCAGTAAATCAGATCATGCTAGCCTGAAAGACCAGGCTAAATATACAGAACAGATTTGACCTCTGACCCAGCTCTGAAAGCTGTGTGGTATTGACCACACTAAATGTCTGATTTTAAGCAGCCAGGTTGTGCTATGATGGAAAGCCAACAATTGATGGAAAGAAGAGAACCTAAGCTTTAATTTGATGTGCAACATGTTTGATTTGAAGCAGGTTTACCAGAAATACAGGAGGATAAGTTAGAATATAAAACCTGTTGGCTACAGGCCTTTTGAAAACAGATGAATGTAACCATAATTCATCAGTGTTCTGCTAGCCACCAGAAGGGTTAAAATCAACAATGTTGGAGTCTATGAAAAGGTCTGAATCTGAGCTTTAAATTGAGGTGTCACTCCAGTAAATCAGATCATGCTAGCCTGAAAGACCAGGCTAAATATACAGAACAGATTTGACCTCTGACCCAGCTCTGAAAGCTGTGTGGTATTGACCACACTAAATGTCTGATTTTAAGCAGCCAGGTTGTGCTATGATGGAAAGCCAACAATTGATGGAAAGAAGAGAACCTAAGCTTTAATTTGATGTGCAACATGTTTGATTTGAAGCAGGTTTACCAGAAATACAGGAGGATACTTTAGAATATAAAACCAGTTGGCTGCAGGCCTTTTAAAAACAGCTGAATATAACCATAATTCATCAGTGTGCTGCTAGCCACCAGAAGGGTTAAAATCAACAATGTTGGACTCTATGAAAAGGTCTGAATCTGAGGTTTACATGGAGGTATCATTCCAGTAAATCAGATCATGCTAGCCTGAAAGACCAGGCTAAATATACAGAACAGATTTGACCTCTGACCCAGCTCTGAAAGCTGTGTGGTATTGACCACACTAAATGTCTGATTTTAAGCAGCCAGGTTGTGCTATGATGGAAAGCCAACAATTGATGGAAAGAAGAGAACCTAAGCTTTAATTTGATGTGCAACATGTTTGATTTGAAGCAGGTTTACCAGAAATACAGGAGGATACTTTAGAATATAAAACCAGTTGGCTACAGGCCTTTTAAAAACAGCTGAATATAACCATAATTCATCAGTGTGCTGCTAGACACCAGAAGGTTTAAAAAGAACAATGTTGGAGTCTATGAAAAGGTCTGAATCTGAGCTTTAAATTGAGGTGTCACTCCAGTAAATCAGATCATGCTAGCCTGAAAGACCAGGCTAAATATACAGAACAGATTTGACCTCTGACCCAGCTCTGAAAGCTGTGTGGTATTGACCACACTAAATGTCTGATTTTAAGCAGCCAGGTTGTGCTATGATGGAAAGCCAACAATTGATGGAAAGAAGAGAACCTAAGCTTTAATTTGATGTGCAACATGTTTGATTTGAAGCAGGTTTACCAGAAATACAGGAGGATACTTTAGAATATAAAACCAGTTGGCTACAGGCCTTTTAAAAACAGCTGAATATAACCATAATTCATCAGTGTGCTGCTAGACACCAGAAGGTTTAAAAAGAACAATGTTGGAGTCTATGAAAAGGTCTGAATCTGAGCTTTAAATTGAGGTGTCACTCCAGTAAATCAGATCATGCTAGCCTGAAAGACCAGGCTAAATATACAGAACAGATTTGACCTCTGACCCAGCTCTGAAAGCTGTGTGGTATTGACCACACTAAATGTCTGATTTTAAGCAGCCAGGTTGTGCTATGATGGAAAGCCAACAATTGTTGGAAAGAAGAGAACCTAAGCTTTAATTTGATGTGCAACATGTTTGATTTGAAGCAGGTTTACCAGAAATACAGGAGGATAAGTTAGAATATAAAACCTGTTGGCTGCAGGCCTTTTAAAAACAGCTGAATGTAACCATAATTCATCAGTGTGCTGCTAGCCACCAGAAGGTTTAAAATGAATAATATTGGACTCTATGAAAAGGTCTGAATCTGAGCTTTAAATTGAGGTATCACTCCAGTAAATCAGATCATGCTAGCCTGAAAGACCAGGCTAAATATATAGAACAGATTTGACCTCTGACCCAGCTCTGAAAGCTGTGTGGTATTGACCACACTAAATGTCTGATTTTAAGCAGCCAGCTTGTGCTATGATGGAAAGCCAACAATTGTTGGAAAGAAGAGAACCTAAGCTTTAATTTGATGTGCAACATGTTTGATTTGAAGCAGGTTTACCAGAAATACAGGAGGATAAGGTAGAATATAAAACCAGTTGGCTGCAGGCCTTTTGAAAACAGCTGAATGTAACCATAATTCATCAGTGTGCTGCTAGCCACCAGAAGGGTTAAAATCAACAATGTTGGACTCTATGAAAAGGTCTGAATCTGAGGTTTACATGGAGGTATCATTCCAGTAAATCAGATCATGCTAGCCTGAAAGACCAGGCTAAATATACAGAACAGATTTGACCTCTGACCCAGCTCTGAAAGCTGTGTGGTATTGACCACACTAAATGTCTGATTTTAAGCAGCCAGCTTGTGCTATGATGGAAAGCCAACAATTGTTGGAAAGAAGAGAACCTAAGCTTTAATTTGATGTGCAACATGTTTGATTTGAAGCAGGTTTACCAGAAATACAGGAGGATACTTTAGAATATAAAACCAGTTGGCTGCAGGCCTTTTAAAAACAGCTGAATATAACCATAATTCATCAGTGTGCTGCTAGCCACCAGAAGGGTTAAAATCAACAATGTTGGACTCTATGAAAAGGTCTGAATCTGAGGTTTACATGGAGGTATCACTCCAGTAAATCAGATCATGCTAGCCTGAAAGACCAGGCTAAATATACAGAACAGATTTGACCTCTGACCCAGCTCTGAAAGCTGTGTGGTATTGACCACACTAAATGTCTGATTTTAAGCAGCCAGGTTGTGCTATGATGGAAAGCCAACAATTAATGGAAAGAAGAGAACCTAAGCTTTAATTTGATGTGCAACATGTTTGATTTGAAGCAGGTTTACAAGAAATACAGGAGGATAAGTTAGAATATAAAACCTGTTGGCTACAGGCCTTTTGAAAAAACTGAATGTAACCATAATTCATCAGTGTGCTGCTAGCCACCAGAAGGGTTAAAATCAACAATGTTGGACTCTATGAAAAGGTCTGAATCTGAGCTTTAAATTGAGGTATCACTCCAGTAAATCAGATCATGCTAGCCTGAAAGACCAGGCTAAATATACAGAACAGATTTGACCTCTGACCCAGCTCTGAAAGCTGTGTGGTATTGACCACACTAAATGTCTGATTTTAAGCAGCCAGGTTGTGCTATGATGGAAAGCCAACAATTGATGGAAAGAAGAGAACCTAAGCTTTAATTTGATGTGCAACATGTTTGATTTGAAGCAGGTTTACCAGAAATACAGGAGGATAAGTTAGAATATAAAACCTGTTGGCTACAGGCCTTTTGAAAACAGATGAATGTAACCATAATTCATCAGTGTTCTGCTAGCCACCAGAAGGGTTAAAATCAACAATGTTGGAGTCTATGAAAAGGTCTGAATCTGAGCTTTAAATTGAGGTGTCACTCCAGTAAATCAGATCATGCTAGCCTGAAAGACCAGGCTAAATATACAGAACAGATTTGACCTCTGACCCAGCTCTGAAAGCTGTGTGGTATTGACCACACTAAATGTCTGATTTTAAGCAGCCAGGTTGTGCTATGATGGAAAGCCAACAATTGATGGAAAGAAGAGAACCTAAGCTTTAATTTGATGTGCAACATGTTTGATTTGAAGCAGGTTTACCAGAAATACAGGAGGATACTTTAGAATATAAAACCAGTTGGCTGCAGGCCTTTTGAAAACAGCTGAATGTAACCATAATTCATCAGTGTGCTGCTAGCCACCAGAAGGGTTAAAATCAACAATGTTGGACTCTATGAAAAGGTCTGAATCTGAGGTTTACATGGAGGTATCATTCCAGTAAATCAGATCATGCTAGCCTGAAAGACCAGGCTAAATATACAGAACAGATTTGACCTCTGACCCAGCTCTGAAAGCTGTGTGGTATTGACCACACTAAATGTCTGATTTTAAGCAGCCAGGTTGTGCTATGATGGAAAGCCAACAATTGATGGAAAGAAGAGAACCTAAGCTTTAATTTGATGTGCAACATGTTTGATTTGAAGCAGGTTTACCAGAAATACAGGAGGATACTTTAGAATATAAAACCAGTTGGCTGCAGGCCTTTTAAAAACAGCTGAATATAACCATAATTCATCAGTGTGCTGCTAGCCACCAGAAGGGTTAAAATCAACAATGTTGGACTCTATGAAAAGGTCTGAATCTGAGGTTTACATGGAGGTATCATTCCAGTAAATCAGATCATGCTAGCCTGAAAGACCAGGCTAAATATACAGAACAGATTTGACCTCTGACCCAGCTCTGAAAGCTGTGTGGTATTGACCACACTAAATGTCTGATTTTAAGCAGCCAGGTTGTGCTATGATGGAAAGCCAACAATTGATGGAAAGAAGAGAACCTAAGCTTTAATTTGATGTGCAACATGTTTGATTTGAAGCAGGTTTACCAGAAATACAGGAGGATAAGTTAGAATATAAAACCTGTTGGCTACAGGCCTTTTGAAAACAGCTGAATGTAACCATAATTCATCAGTGTGCTGCTAGCCACCAGAAGGGTTAAAATCAACAATGTTGGAGTCTATGAAAAGGTCTGAATCTGAGCTTTAAATTGAGGTGTCACTCCAGTAAATCAGATCATGCTAGCCTGAAAGACCAGGCTAAATATACAGAACAGATTTGACCTCTGACCCAGCTCTGAAAGCTGTGTGGTATTGACCACACTAAATGTCTGATTTTAAGCAGCCAGCTTGTGCTATGATGGAAAGCCAACAATTGTTGGAAAGAAGAGAACCTAAGCTTTAATTTGATGTGCAACATGTTTGATTTGAAGCAGGTTTACCAGAAATACAGGAGGATAAGGTAGAATATAAAACCAGTTGGCTGCAGGCCTTTTGAAAACAGCTGAATGTAACCATAATTCATCAGTGTGCTGCTAGCCACCAGAAGGGTTAAAATCAACAATGTTGGACTCTATGAAAAGGTCTGAATCTGAGGTTTACATGGAGGTATCATTCCAGTAAATCAGATCATGCTAGCCTGAAAGACCAGGCTAAATATACAGAACAGATTTGACCTCTGACCCAGCTCTGAAAGCTGTGTGGTATTGACCACACTAAATGTCTGATTTTAAGCAGCCAGGTTGTGCTATGATGGAAAGCCAACAATTAATGGAAAGAAGAGAACCTAAGCTTTAATTTGATGTGCAACATGTTTGATTTGAAGCAGGTTTACCAGAAATACAGGAGGATAAGTTAGAATATAAAACCTGTTGGCTACAGGCCTTTTGAAAACAGCTGAATGTAACCATAATTCATCAGTGTGCTGCTAGCCACCAGAAGGGTTAAAATCAACAATGTTGGACTCTATGAAAAGGTCTGAATCTGAGCTTTAAATTGAGGTGTCACTCCAGTAAATCAGATCATGCTAGCCTGAAAGACCAGGCTAAATATACAGAACAGATTTGACCTCTGACCCAGCTCTGAAAGCTGTGTGGTATTGACCACACTAAATGTCTGATTTTAAGCAGCCAGCTTGTGCTATGATGGAAAGCCAACAATTGTTGGAAAGAAGAGAACCTAAGCTTTAATTTGATGTGCAACATGTTTGATTTGAAGCAGGTTTACCAGAAATACAGGAGGATAAGTTAGAATATAAAACCAGTTGGCTGCAGGCCTTTTAAAAACAGCTGAATGTAACCATAATTCATCAGTGTGCTGCTAGCCACCAGAAGGGTTAAAATCAACAATGTTGGACTCTATGAAAAGGTCTGAATCTGAGGTTTACATGGAGGTATCACTCCAGTAAATCAGATCATGCTAGCCTGAAAGACCAGGCTAAATATACAGAACAGATTTGACCTCTGACCCAGCTCTGAAAGCTGTGTGGTATTGACCACACTAAATGTCTGATTTTAAGCAGCCAGCTTGTGCTATGATGGAAAGCCAACAATTGATGGAAAGAAGAGAACCTAAGCTTTAATTTGATGTGCAACATGTTTGATTTGAAGCAGGTTTACCAGAAATACAGGAGGATACTTTAGAATATAAAACCAGTTGGCTGCAGTCCTTTTGAAAACAGCTGAATGTAACCATAATTCATCAGTGTGCTGCTAGCCACCAGAAGGGTTAAAATCAACAATGTTGGACTCTATGAAAAGGTCTGAATCTGAGGTTTACATGGAGGTATCATTCCAGTAAATCAGATCATGCTAGCCTGAAAGACCAGGCTAAATATACAGAACAGATTTGACCTCTGACCCAGCTCTGAAAGCTGTGTGGTATTGACCACACTAAATGTCTGATTTTAAGCAGCCAGGTTGTGCTATGATGGAAAGCCAACAATTGATGGAAAGAAGAGAACCTAAGCTTTAATTTGATGTGCAACATGTTTGATTTGAAGCAGGTTTACCAGAAATACAGGAGGATACTTTAGAATATAAAACCAGTTGGCTGCAGGCCTTTTAAAAACAGCTGAATATAACCATAATTCATCAGTGTGCTGCTAGCCACCAGAAGGGTTAAAATCAACAATGTTGGACTCTATGAAAAGGTCTGAATCTGAGGTTTACATGGAGGTATCATTCCAGTAAATCAGATCATGCTAGCCTGAAAGACCAGGCTAAATATACAGAACAGATTTGACCTCTGACCCAGCTCTGAAAGCTGTGTGGTATTGACCACACTAAATGTCTGATTTTAAGCAGCCAGGTTGTGCTATGATGTAAAGCCAACAATTGATGGAAAGAAGAGAACCTAAGCTTTAATTTGATGTGCAACATGTTTGATTTGAAGCAGGTTTACCAGAAATACAGGAGGATAAGTTAGAATATAAAACCTGTTGGCTACAGGCCTTTTGAAAACAGCTGAATGTAACCATAATTCATCAGTGTGCTGCTAGCCACCAGAAGGGTTAAAATCAACAATGTTGGAGTCTATGAAAAGGTCTGAATCTGAGCTTTAAATTGAGGTGTCACTCCAGTAAATCAGATCATGCTAGCCTGAAAGACCAGGCTAAATATACAGAACAGATTTGACCTCTGACCCAGCTCTGAAAGCTGTGTGGTATTGACCACACTAAATGTCTGATTTTAAGCAGCCAGCTTGTGCTATGATGGAAAGCCAACAATTGTTGGAAAGAAGAGAACCTAAGCTTTAATTTGATGTGCAACATGTTTGATTTGAAGCAGGTTTACCAGAAATACAGGAGGATAAGGTAGAATATAAAACCAGTTGGCTGCAGGCCTTTTGAAAACAGCTGAATGTAACCATAATTCATCAGTGTGCTGCTAGCCACCAGAAGGGTTAAAATCAACAATGTTGGACTCTATGAAAAGGTCTGAATCTGAGGTTTACATGGAGGTATCATTCCAGTAAATCAGATCATGCTAGCCTGAAAGACCAGGCTAAATATACAGAACAGATTTGACCTCTGACCCAGCTCTGAAAGCTGTGTGGTATTGACCACACTAAATGTCTGATTTTAAGCAGCCAGGTTGTGCTATGATGGAAAGCCAACAATTAATGGAAAGAAGAGAACCTAAGCTTTAATTTGATGTGCAACATGTTTGATTTGAAGCAGGTTTACCAGAAATACAGGAGGATAAGTTAGAATATAAAACCTGTTGGCTACAGGCCTTTTGAAAACAGCTGAATGTAACCATAATTCATCAGTGTGCTGCTAGCCACCAGAAGGGTTAAAATCAACAATGTTGGACTCTATGAAAAGGTCTGAATCTGAGCTTTAAATTGAGGTGTCACTCCAGTAAATCAGATCATGCTAGCCTGAAAGACCAGGCTAAATATACAGAACAGATTTGACCTCTGACCCAGCTCTGAAAGCTGTGTGGTATTGACCACACTAAATGTCTGATTTTAAGCAGCCAGCTTGTGCTATGATGGAAAGCCAACAATTGTTGGAAAGAAGAGAACCTAAGCTTTAATTTGATGTGCAACATGTTTGATTTGAAGCAGGTTTACCAGAAATACAGGAGGATAAGTTAGAATATAAAACCAGTTGGCTGCAGGCCTTTTAAAAACAGCTGAATGTAACCATAATTCATCAGTGTGCTGCTAGCCACCAGAAGGGTTAAAATCAACAATGTTGGACTCTATGAAAAGGTCTGAATCTGAGGTTTACATGGAGGTATCACTCCAGTAAATCAGATCATGCTAGCCTGAAAGACCAGGCTAAATATACAGAACAGATTTGACCTCTGACCCAGCTCTGAAAGCTGTGTGGTATTGACCACACTAAATGTCTGATTTTAAGCAGCCAGGTTGTGCTATGATGGAAAGCCAACAATTGATGGAAAGAAGAGAACCTAAGCTTTAATTTGATGTGCAACATGTTTGATTTGAAGCAGGTTTACCAGAAATACAGGAGGATACTTTAGAATATAAAACCAGTTGGCTGCAGGCCTTTTAAAAACAGCTGAATATAACCATAATTCATCAGTGTGCTGCTAGCCACCAGAAGGGGTAAACTCAACAATGTTGGACTCTATGAAAAGGTCTGAATCTTAGCTTTAAATTGAGGTGTCACTCCAGTAAATCAGATCATGCTAGCCTGAAGGACCAGGCTAAATATACAGAACAGATTTGACCTCTGACCCAGCTCTGAAAGCTGTGTGGTATTGACCACACTAAATGTCTGATTTTAAGCAGCCAGGTTGTGCTATGATGGAAAGCCAACAATTAATGAAAAGAAGAGAACCTAAGCTTTAATTTGATGTGCAACATGTTTTATTTGAAGCAGGTTTACCAGAAATACAGGAGGACACTTTAGAATATAAAACCAGTTGGCTGCAGACCTTTTGAAAACAGCTGAATGTAACCATAATTCATCAGTGTGCTGCTAGCCACCAGAAGGGTTAAAATCAACAATGTTGGTCTCTATGAAAAGGTCTGAATCTGAGGTTTACATGGAGGTATCACTCCAGTAAATCAGATCATGCTAGCCTGAAAGACCAGGCTAAATATACAGAACAGATTTGACCTCTGACCCAGCTCTGAAAGCTGTGTGGTATTGACCACACTAAATGTCTGATTTTAAGCAGCCAGGTTGTGCTATGATGGAAAGCCAACAATTAATGGAAAGAAGAGAACCTAAGCTTTAATTTGATGTGCAACATGTTTGATTTGAAGCAGGTTTACCAGAAATACAGGAGGATAAGTTAGAATATAAAACCTGTTGGCTACAGGCCTTTTGAAAACAGCTGAATGTAACCATAATTCATCAGTGTGCTGCTAGCCACCAGAAGGGTTAAAATCAACAATGTTGGACTCTATGAAAAGGTCTGAATCTGAGCTTTAAATTGAGGTGTCACTCCAGTAAATCAGATCATGCTAGCCTGAAAGACCAGGCTAAATATACAGAACAGATTTGACCTCTGACCCAGCTCTGAAAGCTGTGTGGTATTGACCACACTAAATGTCTGATTTTAAGCAGCCAGCTTGTGCTATGATGGAAAGCCAACAATTGTTGGAAAGAAGAGAACCTAAGCTTTAATTTGATGTGCAACATGTTTGATTTGAAGCAGGTTTACCAGAAATACAGGAGGATAAGTTAGAATATAAAACCAGTTGGCTGCAGGCCTTTTAAAAACAGCTGAATGTAACCATAATTCATCAGTGTGCTGCTAGCCACCAGAAGGTTTAAAATGAACAATATTGGACTCTATGAAAAGGTCTGAATCTGAGCTTTAAATTGAGGTGTCACTCCAGTAAATCAGATCATGCTAGCCTGAAGGACCAGGCTAAATATACAGAACAGATTTGACCTCTGACCCAGCTCTGAAAGCTGTGTGGTATTGACCACACTAAATGTCTGATTTTAAGCAGCCAGCTTGTGCTATGATGGAAAGCCAACAATTGTTGGAAAGAAGAGAACCTAAGCTTTAATTTGATGTGCAACATGTTTGATTTGAAGCAGGTTTACCAGAAATACAGGAGGATAAGTTAGAATATAAAACCAGTTGGCTGCAGGCCTTTTAAAAACAGCTGAATGTAACCATAATTCATCAGTGTGCTGCTAGCCACCAGAAGGTTTAAAATCAACAATGTTGGACTCTATGAAAAGGTCTGAATCTGAGGTTTACATGGAGGTATCATTCCAGTAAATCAGATCATGCTAGCCTGAAAGACCAGGCTAAATATACAGAACAGATTTGACCTCTGACCCAGCTCTGAAAGCTGTGTGGTATTGACCACACTAAATGTCTGATTTTAAGCAGCCAGGTTGTGCTATGATGGAAAGCCAACAATTGATGGAAAGAAGAGAACCTAAGCTTTAATTTGATGTGCAACATGTTTGATTTGAAGCAGGTTTACCAGAAATACAGGAGGATAAGTTAGAATATAAAACCTGTTGGCTACAGGCCTTTTGAAAACAGCTGAATGTAACCATAATTCATCAGTGTGCTGCTAGCCACCAGAAGGGTTAAAATCAACAATGTTGGAGTCTATGAAAAGGTCTGAATCTGAGCTTTAAATTGAGGTGTCACTCCAGTAAATCAGATCATGCTAGCCTGAAAGACCAGGCTAAATATACAGAACAGATTTGACCTCTGACCCAGCTCTGAAAGCTGTGTGGTATTGACCACACTAAATGTCTGATTTTAAGCAGCCAGCTTGTGCTATGATGGAAAGCCAACAATTGTTGGAAAGAAGAGAACCTAAGCTTTAATTTGATGTGCAACATGTTTGATTTGAAGCAGGTTTACCAGAAATACAGGAGGATAAGGTAGAATATAAAACCAGTTGGCTGCAGGCCTTTTGAAAACAGCTGAATGTAACCATAATTCATCAGTGTGCTGCTAGCCACCAGAAGGGTTAAAATCAACAATGTTGGACTCTATGAAAAGGTCTGAATCTGAGGTTTACATGGAGGTATCATTCCAGTAAATCAGATCATGCTAGCCTGAAAGACCAGGCTAAATATACAGAACAGATTTGACCTCTGACCCAGCTCTGAAAGCTGTGTGGTATTGACCACACTAAATGTCTGATTTTAAGCAGCCAGGTTGTGCTATGATGGAAAGCCAACAATTAATGGAAAGAAGAGAACCTAAGCTTTAATTTGATGTGCAACATGTTTGATTTGAAGCAGGTTTACCAGAAATACAGGAGGATAAGTTAGAATATAAAACCTGTTGGCTACAGGCCTTTTGAAAACAGCTGAATGTAACCATAATTCATCAGTGTGCTGCTAGCCACCAGAAGGGTTAAAATCAACAATGTTGGACTCTATGAAAAGGTCTGAATCTGAGCTTTAAATTGAGGTGTCACTCCAGTAAATCAGATCATGCTAGCCTGAAAGACCAGGCTAAATATACAGAACAGATTTGACCTCTGACCCAGCTCTGAAAGCTGTGTGGTATTGACCACACTAAATGTCTGATTTTAAGCAGCCAGCTTGTGCTATGATGGAAAGCCAACAATTGTTGGAAAGAAGAGAACCTAAGCTTTAATTTGATGTGCAACATGTTTGATTTGAAGCAGGTTTACCAGAAATACAGGAGGATAAGTTAGAATATAAAACCAGTTGGCTGCAGGCCTTTTAAAAACAGCTGAATGTAACCATAATTCATCAGTGTGCTGCTAGCCACCAGAAGGGTTAAAATCAACAATGTTGGACTCTATGAAAAGGTCTGAATCTGAGGTTTACATGGAGGTATCACTCCAGTAAATCAGATCATGCTAGCCTGAAAGACCAGGCTAAATATACAGAACAGATTTGACCTCTGACCCAGCTCTGAAAGCTGTGTGGTATTGACCACACTAAATGTCTGATTTTAAGCAGCCAGGTTGTGCTATGATGGAAAGCCAACAATTGATGGAAAGAAGAGAACCTAAGCTTTAATTTGATGTGCAACATGTTTGATTTGAAGCAGGTTTACCAGAAATACAGGAGGATACTTTAGAATATAAAACCAGTTGGCTGCAGGCCTTTTAAAAACAGCTGAATATAACCATAATTCATCAGTGTGCTGCTAGCCACCAGAAGGGGTAAACTCAACAATGTTGGACTCTATGAAAAGGTCTGAATCTTAGCTTTAAATTGAGGTGTCACTCCAGTAAATCAGATCATGCTAGCCTGAAGGACCAGGCTAAATATACAGAACAGATTTGACCTCTGACCCAGCTCTGAAAGCTGTGTGGTATTGACCACACTAAATGTCTGATTTTAAGCAGCCAGGTTGTGCTATGATGGAAAGCCAACAATTAATGAAAAGAAGAGAACCTAAGCTTTAATTTGATGTGCAACATGTTTTATTTGAAGCAGGTTTACCAGAAATACAGGAGGACACTTTAGAATATAAAACCAGTTGGCTGCAGACCTTTTGAAAACAGCTGAATGTAACCATAATTCATCAGTGTGCTGCTAGCCACCAGAAGGGTTAAAATCAACAATGTTGGTCTCTATGAAAAGGTCTGAATCTGAGGTTTACATGGAGGTATCACTCCAGTAAATCAGATCATGCTAGCCTGAAAGACCAGGCTAAATATACAGAACAGATTTGACCTCTGACCCAGCTCTGAAAGCTGTGTGGTATTGACCACACTAAATGTCTGATTTTAAGCAGCCAGGTTGTGCTATGATGGAAAGCCAACAATTAATGGAAAGAAGAGAACCTAAGCTTTAATTTGATGTGCAACATGTTTGATTTGAAGCAGGTTTACCAGAAATACAGGAGGATAAGTTAGAATATAAAACCTGTTGGCTACAGGCCTTTTGAAAACAGCTGAATGTAACCATAATTCATCAGTGTGCTGCTAGCCACCAGAAGGGTTAAAATCAACAATGTTGGACTCTATGAAAAGGTCTGAATCTGAGCTTTAAATTGAGGTGTCACTCCAGTAAATCAGATCATGCTAGCCTGAAAGACCAGGCTAAATATACAGAACAGATTTGACCTCTGACCCAGCTCTGAAAGCTGTGTGGTATTGACCACACTAAATGTCTGATTTTAAGCAGCCAGCTTGTGCTATGATGGAAAGCCAACAATTGTTGGAAAGAAGAGAACCTAAGCTTTAATTTGATGTGCAACATGTTTGATTTGAAGCAGGTTTACCAGAAATACAGGAGGATAAGTTAGAATATAAAACCAGTTGGCTGCAGGCCTTTTAAAAACAGCTGAATGTAACCATAATTCATCAGTGTGCTGCTAGCCACCAGAAGGTTTAAAATGAACAATATTGGACTCTATGAAAAGGTCTGAATCTGAGCTTTAAATTGAGGTGTCACTCCAGTAAATCAGATCATGCTAGCCTGAAGGACCAGGCTAAATATACAGAACAGATTTGACCTCTGACCCAGCTCTGAAAGCTGTGTGGTATTGACCACACTAAATGTCTGATTTTAAGCAGCCAGCTTGTGCTATGATGGAAAGCCAACAATTGTTGGAAAGAAGAGAACCTAAGCTTTAATTTGATGTGCAACATGTTTGATTTGAAGCAGGTTTACCAGAAATACAGGAGGATAAGTTAGAATATAAAACCAGTTGGCTGCAGGCCTTTTAAAAACAGCTGAATGTAACCATAATTCATCAGTGTGCTGCTAGCCACCAGAAGGTTTAAAATGAACAATATTGGACTCTATGAAAAGGTCTGAATCTGAGCTTTAAATTGAGGTGTCACTCCAGTAAATCAGATCATGCTAGCCTGAAAGACCAGGCTAAATATATAGAACAGATTTGACCTCTGACCCAGCTCTGAAAGCTGTGTGGTATTGACCACACTAAATGTCTGATTTTAAGCAGCCAGCTTGTGCTATGATGGAAAGCCAACAATTGTTGGAAAGAAGAGAACCTAAGCTTTAATTTGATGTGCAACATGTTTGATTTGAAGCAGGTTTACCAGAAATACAGGAGGATAAGGTAGAATATAAAACCAGTTGGCTGCAGGCCTTTTGAAAACAGCTGAATGTAACCATAATTCATCAGTGTGCTGCTAGCCACCAGAAGGGGTAAAATCAACAATGTTGGACTCTATGAAAAGGTCTGAATCTGAGCTTTAAATTGAGGTGTCACTCCAGTAAATCAGATCATGCTAGCCTGAAGGACCAGGCTAAATATACAGAACAGATTTGACCTCTGACCCAGCTCTGAAAGCTGTGTGGTATTGACCACACTAAATGTCTGATTTTAAGCAGCCAGCTTGTGCTATGATGGAAAGCCAACAATTGTTGGAAAGAAGAGAACCTAAGCTTTAATTTGATGTGCAACATGTTTGATTTGAAGCAGGTTTACCAGAAATACAGGAGGATAAGTTAGAATATAAAACCAGTTGGCTGCAGGCCTTTTAAAAACAGCTGAATGTAACCATAATTCATCAGTGTGCTGCTAGCCACCAGAAGGTTTAAAACAAACAATATTGGACTCTATGAAAAGGTCTGAATCTGAGCTTTAAATTGAGGTGTCACTCCAGTAAATCAGATCTATGCTAGCCTGAAAGACCAGGCTAAATATATAGAACAGATTTGACCTCTGACCCAGCTCTGAAAGCTGTGTGGTATTGACCACACTAAATGTCTGATTTTAAGCAGCCAGCTTGTGCTATGATGGAAAGCCAACAATTGTTGGAAAGAAGAGAACCTAAGCTTTAATTTGATGTGCAACATGTTTGATTTGAAGCAGGTTTACCAGAAATACAGGAGGATAAGTTAGAATATAAAACCTGTTGGCTACAGGCCTTTTGAAAACAGCTGAATGTAACCATAATTCATCAGTGTGCTGCTAGCCACCAGAAGGGTTAAAATCAACAATGTTGGAGTCTATGAAAAGGTCTGAATCTGAGCTTTAAATTGAGGTGTCACTCCAGTAAATCAGATCATGCTAGCCTGAAAGACCAGGCTAAATATACAGAACAGATTTGACCTCTGACCCAGCTCTGAAAGCTGTGTGGTATTGACCACACTAAATGTCTGATTTTAAGCAGCCAGCTTGTGCTATGATGGAAAGCCAACAATTGTTGGAAAGAAGAGAACCTAAGCTTTAATTTGATGTGCAACATGTTTGATTTGAAGCAGGTTTACCAGAAATACAGGAGGATAAGGTAGAATATAAAACCAGTTGGCTGCAGGCCTTTTGAAAACAGCTGAATGTAACCATAATTCATCAGTGTGCTGCTAGCCACCAGAAGGGTTAAAATCAACAATGTTGGACTCTATGAAAAGGTCTGAATCTGAGGTTTACATGGAGGTATCATTCCAGTAAATCAGATCATGCTAGCCTGAAAGACCAGGCTAAATATACAGAACAGATTTGACCTCTGACCCAGCTCTGAAAGCTGTGTGGTATTGACCACACTAAATGTCTGATTTTAAGCAGCCAGGTTGTGCTATGATGGAAAGCCAACAATTAATGGAAAGAAGAGAACCTAAGCTTTAATTTGATGTGCAACATGTTTGATTTGAAGCAGGTTTACCAGAAATACAGGAGGATAAGTTAGAATATAAAACCTGTTGGCTACAGGCCTTTTGAAAACAGCTGAATGTAACCATAATTCATCAGTGTGCTGCTAGCCACCAGAAGGGTTAAAATCAACAATGTTGGACTCTATGAAAAGGTCTGAATCTGAGCTTTAAATTGAGGTGTCACTCCAGTAAATCAGATCATGCTAGCCTGAAAGACCAGGCTAAATATACAGAACAGATTTGACCTCTGACCCAGCTCTGAAAGCTGTGTGGTATTGACCACACTAAATGTCTGATTTTAAGCAGCCAGCTTGTGCTATGATGGAAAGCCAACAATTGTTGGAAAGAAGAGAACCTAAGCTTTAATTTGATGTGCAACATGTTTGATTTGAAGCAGGTTTACCAGAAATACAGGAGGATAAGTTAGAATATAAAACCAGTTGGCTGCAGGCCTTTTAAAAACAGCTGAATGTAACCATAATTCATCAGTGTGCTGCTAGCCACCAGAAGGGTTAAAATCAACAATGTTGGACTCTATGAAAAGGTCTGAATCTGAGGTTTACATGGAGGTATCACTCCAGTAAATCAGATCATGCTAGCCTGAAAGACCAGGCTAAATATACAGAACAGATTTGACCTCTGACCCAGCTCTGAAAGCTGTGTGGTATTGACCACACTAAATGTCTGATTTTAAGCAGCCAGGTTGTGCTATGATGGAAAGCCAACAATTGATGGAAAGAAGAGAACCTAAGCTTTAATTTGATGTGCAACATGTTTGATTTGAAGCAGGTTTACCAGAAATACAGGAGGATACTTTAGAATATAAAACCAGTTGGCTGCAGGCCTTTTAAAAACAGCTGAATATAACCATAATTCATCAGTGTGCTGCTAGCCACCAGAAGGGGTAAACTCAACAATGTTGGACTCTATGAAAAGGTCTGAATCTTAGCTTTAAATTGAGGTGTCACTCCAGTAAATCAGATCATGCTAGCCTGAAGGACCAGGCTAAATATACAGAACAGATTTGACCTCTGACCCAGCTCTGAAAGCTGTGTGGTATTGACCACACTAAATGTCTGATTTTAAGCAGCCAGGTTGTGCTATGATGGAAAGCCAACAATTAATGAAAAGAAGAGAACCTAAGCTTTAATTTGATGTGCAACATGTTTTATTTGAAGCAGGTTTACCAGAAATACAGGAGGACACTTTAGAATATAAAACCAGTTGGCTGCAGACCTTTTGAAAACAGCTGAATGTAACCATAATTCATCAGTGTGCTGCTAGCCACCAGAAGGGTTAAAATCAACAATGTTGGTCTCTATGAAAAGGTCTGAATCTGAGGTTTACATGGAGGTATCACTCCAGTAAATCAGATCATGCTAGCCTGAAAGACCAGGCTAAATATACAGAACAGATTTGACCTCTGACCCAGCTCTGAAAGCTGTGTGGTATTGACCACACTAAATGTCTGATTTTAAGCAGCCAGGTTGTGCTATGATGGAAAGCCAACAATTAATGGAAAGAAGAGAACCTAAGCTTTAATTTGATGTGCAACATGTTTGATTTGAAGCAGGTTTACCAGAAATACAGGAGGATAAGTTAGAATATAAAACCTGTTGGCTACAGGCCTTTTGAAAACAGCTGAATGTAACCATAATTCATCAGTGTGCTGCTAGCCACCAGAAGGGTTAAAATCAACAATGTTGGACTCTATGAAAAGGTCTGAATCTGAGCTTTAAATTGAGGTGTCACTCCAGTAAATCAGATCATGCTAGCCTGAAAGACCAGGCTAAATATACAGAACAGATTTGACCTCTGACCCAGCTCTGAAAGCTGTGTGGTATTGACCACACTAAATGTCTGATTTTAAGCAGCCAGCTTGTGCTATGATGGAAAGCCAACAATTGTTGGAAAGAAGAGAACCTAAGCTTTAATTTGATGTGCAACATGTTTGATTTGAAGCAGGTTTACCAGAAATACAGGAGGATAAGTTAGAATATAAAACCAGTTGGCTGCAGGCCTTTTAAAAACAGCTGAATGTAACCATAATTCATCAGTGTGCTGCTAGCCACCAGAAGGTTTAAAATGAACAATATTGGACTCTATGAAAAGGTCTGAATCTGAGCTTTAAATTGAGGTGTCACTCCAGTAAATCAGATCATGCTAGCCTGAAGGACCAGGCTAAATATACAGAACAGATTTGACCTCTGACCCAGCTCTGAAAGCTGTGTGGTATTGACCACACTAAATGTCTGATTTTAAGCAGCCAGCTTGTGCTATGATGGAAAGCCAACAATTGTTGGAAAGAAGAGAACCTAAGCTTTAATTTGATGTGCAACATGTTTGATTTGAAGCAGGTTTACCAGAAATACAGGAGGATAAGTTAGAATATAAAACCAGTTGGCTGCAGGCCTTTTAAAAACAGCTGAATGTAACCATAATTCATCAGTGTGCTGCTAGCCACCAGAAGGTTTAAAATGAACAATATTGGACTCTATGAAAAGGTCTGAATCTGAGCTTTAAATTGAGGTGTCACTCCAGTAAATCAGATCATGCTAGCCTGAAAGACCAGGCTAAATATATAGAACAGATTTGACCTCTGACCCAGCTCTGAAAGCTGTGTGGTATTGACCACACTAAATGTCTGATTTTAAGCAGCCAGCTTGTGCTATGATGGAAAGCCAACAATTGTTGGAAAGAAGAGAACCTAAGCTTTAATTTGATGTGCAACATGTTTGATTTGAAGCAGGTTTACCAGAAATACAGGAGGATAAGGTAGAATATAAAACCAGTTGGCTGCAGGCCTTTTGAAAACAGCTGAATGTAACCATAATTCATCAGTGTGCTGCTAGCCACCAGAAGGGTTAAAATCAACAATGTTGGACTCTATGAAAAGGTCTGAATCTGAGGTTTACATGGAGGTATCACTCCAGTAAATCAGATCATGCTAGCCTGAAAGACCAGGCTAAATATACAGAACAGATTTGACCTCTGACCCAGCTCTGAAAGCTGTGTGGTATTGACCACACTAAATGTCTGATTTTAAGCAGCCAGGTTGTGCTATGATGGAAAGCCAACAATTGTTGGAAAGAAGAGAACCTAAGCTTTAATTTGATGTGCAACATGTTTGATTTGAAGCAGGTTTACCAGAAATACAGGAGGATAAGTTAGAATATAAAACCAGTTGGCTGCAGGCCTTTTAAAAACAGCTGAATGTAACCATAATTCATCAGTGTGCTGCTAGCCACCAGAAGGTTTAAAATGAACAATATTGGACTCTATGAAAAGGTCTGAATCTGAGCTTTAAATTGAGGTGTCACTCCAGTAAATCAGATCATGCTAGCCTGAAAGACCAGGCTAAATATATAGAACAGATTTGACCTCTGACCCAGCTCTGAAAGCTGTGTGGTATTGACCACACTAAATGTCTGATTTTAAGCAGCCAGCTTGTGCTATGATGGAAAGCCAACAATTGTTGGAAAGAAGAGAACCTAAGCTTTAATTTGATGTGCAACATGTTTGATTTGAAGCAGGTTTACCAGAAATACAGGAGGATAAGGTAGAATATAAAACCAGTTGCCTGCAGGCCTTTTGAAAACAGCTGAATGTAACCATAATTCATCAGTGTGCTGCTAGCCACCAGAATGGTTAAAATCAACAATGTTGGACTCTATGAAAAGGTCTGAATCTGAGGTTTACATGGAGGTATCATTCCAGTAAATCAGATCATGCTAGCCTGAAAGACCAGGCTAAATATATAGAACAGATTTGACCTCTGACCCAGCTCTGAAAGCTGTGTGGTATTGACCACACTAAATGTCTGATTTTAAGCAGCCAGGTTGTGCTATGATGGAAAGCCAACAATTAATGGAAAGAAGAGAACCTAAGCTTTAATTTGATGTGCAACATGTTTGATTTGAAGCAGGTTTACCAGAAATACAGGAGGATAAGTTAGAATATAAAACCTGTTGGCTACAGGCCTTTTGAAAACAGCTGAATGTAACCATAATTCATCAGTGTGCTGCTAGCCACCAGAAGGGTTAAAATCAACAATGTTGGAGTCTATGAAAAGGTCTGAATCTGAGCTTTAAATTGAGGTGTCACTCCAGTAAATCAGATCATGCTAGCCTGAAAGACCAGGCTAAATATACAGAACAGATTTGACCTCTGACCCAGCTCTGAAAGTTGTGTGGTATTGACCACACTAAATGTCTGATTTTAAGCAGCCAGGTTGTGCTATGATGGAAAGCCAACAATTGATGGAAAGAAGAGAACCTAAGCTTTAATTTGATGCGCAACATGTTTGATTTGAAGCAGGTTTACCAGAAATACAGGAGGATAAGTTAGAATATAAAACCTGTTGGCTACAGGCCTTTTAAAAACAGCTGAATATAACCATAATTCATCAGTGTGCTGCTAGCCACCAGAAGGTTTAAAATGAACAATGTTGGAGTCTATGAAAAGGTCTGAATCTGAGCTTTAAATTGAGGTGTCACTCCAGTAAATCAGATCATGCTAGCCTGAAAGACCAGGCTAAATATACAGAACAGATTTGACCTCTGACCCAGCTCTGAAAGCTGTGTGGTATTGACCACACTAAATGTCTGATTTTAAGCAGCCAGGTTGTGCTATGATGGAAAGCCAACAATTGTTGGAAAGAAGAGAACCTAAGCTTTAATTTGATGTGCAACATGTTTGATTTGAAGCAGGTTTACCAGAAATACAGGAGGATAAGTTAGAATATAAAACCAGTTGGCTGCAGGCCTTTTAAAAACAGCTGAATGTAACCATAATTCATCAGTGTGCTGCTAGCCACCAGAAGGGTTAAAATCAACAATGTTGGACTCTATGAAAAGGTCTGAATCTGAGGTTTACATGGAGGTATCACTCCAGTAAATCAGATCATGCTAGCCTGAAAGACCAGGCTAAATATACAGAACAGATTTGACCTCTGACCCAGCTCTGAAAGCTGTGTGGTATTGACCACACTAAATGTCTGATTTTAAGCAGCCAGGTTGTGCTATGATGGAAAGCCAACAATTGATGGAAAGAAGAGAACCTAAGCTTTAATTTGATGTGCAACATGTTTGATTTGAAGCAGGTTTACCAGAAATACAGGAGGATACTTTAGAATATAAAACCAGTTGGCTGCAGGCCTTTTAAAAACAGCTGAATGTAACCATAATTCATCAGTGTGCTGCTAGCCACCAGAAGGTTTAAAATGAACAATGTTGGAGTCTATGAAAAGGTCTGAATCTGAGCTTTAAATTGAGGTGTCACTCCAGTAAATCAGATCATGCTAGCCTGAAAGACCAGGCTAAATATACAGAACAGATTTGACCTCTGACCCAGCTCTGAAAGTTGTGTGGTATTGACCACACTAAATGTCTGATTTTAAGCAGCCAGCTTGTGGTATGATGGAAAGCCAACAATTGATGGAAAGAAGAGAACCTAAGCTTTAATTTGATGTGCAACATGTTTGATTTGAAGCAGGTTTACCAGAAATACAGGAGGATAAGGTAGAATATAAAACCTGTTGGCTGCAGGCCTTTTGAAAACAGCTGAATGTAACCATAATTCATCATTGTGCTGCTAGCCACCAGAAGGGGTAAAATCAACAATGTTGGACTCTATGAAAAGGTCTGAATCTGAGCTTTAAATTGAGGTGTCACTCCAGTAAATCAGATCATGCTAGCCTGAAGGACCAGGCTAAATATACAGAACAGATTTGACCTCTGACCCAGCTCTGAAAGTTGTGTGGTATTGACCACACTAAATGTCTGATTTTAAGCAGCCAGCTTGTGCTATGATGGAAAGCCAACAATTGATGGAAAGAAGAGAACCTAAGCTTTAATTTGATGCGCAACATGTTTGATTTGAAGCAGGTTTACCAGAAATACAGGAGGATAAGTTAGAATATAAAACCTGTTGGCTACAGGCCTTTTAAAAACAGCTGAATATAACCATAATTCATCAGTGTGCTGCTAGCCACCAGAAGGTTTAAAATGAACAATGTTGGAGTCTATGAAAAGGTCTGAATCTGAGCTTTAAATTGAGGTGTCACTCCAGTAAATCAGATCATGCTAGCCTGAAAGACCAGGCTAAATATACAGAACAGATTTGACCTCTGACCCAGCTCTGAAAGCTGTGTGGTATTGACCACACTAAATGTCTGATTTTAAGCAGCCAGGTTGTGCTATGATGGAAAGCCAACAATTGTTGGAAAGAAGAGAACCTAAGCTTTAATTTGATGTGCAACATGTTTGATTTGAAGCAGGTTTACCAGAAATACAGGAGGATAAGGTAGAATATAAAACCAGTTGGCTGCAGGCCTTTTGAAAACAGCTGAATGTAACCATAATTCATCAGTGTGCTGCTAGCCACCAGAAGGGTTAAAATCAACAATGTTGGACTCTATGAAAAGGTCTGAATCTGAGGTTTACATGGAGGTATCACTCCAGTAAATCAGATCATGCTAGCCTGAAAGACCAGGCTAAATATACAGAACAGATTTGACCTCTGACCCAGCTCTGAAAGCTGTGTGGTATTGACCACACTAAATGTCTGATTTTAAGCAGCCAGGTTGTGCTATGATGGAAAGCCAACAATTAATGGAAAGAAGAGAACCTAAGCTTTAATTTGATGTGCAACATGTTTGATTTGAAGCAGGTTTACAAGAAATACAGGAGGATAAGTTAGAATATAAAACCTGTTGGCTACAGGCCTTTTGAAAAAACTGAATGTAACCATAATTCATCAGTGTGCTGCTAGCCACCAGAAGGGTTAAAATCAACAATGTTGGACTCTATGAAAAGGTCTGAATCTGAGCTTTAAATTGAGGTATCACTCCAGTAAATCAGATCATGCTAGCCTGAAAGACCAGGCTAAATATACAGAACAGATTTGACCTCTGACCCAGCTCTGAAAGCTGTGTGGTATTGACCACACTAAATGTCTGATTTTAAGCAGCCAGCTTGTGCTATGATGGAAAGCCAACAATTGTTGGAAAGAAGAGAACCTAAGCTTTAATTTGATGTGCAACATGTTTGATTTGAAGCAGGTTTACCAGAAATACAGGAGGATAAGTTAGAATATAAAACCAGTTGGCTGCAGGCCTTTTAAAAACAGCTGAATGTAACCATAATTCATCAGTGTGCTGCTAGCCACCAGAAGGGTTAAAATCAACAATGTTGGACTCTATAAAAAGGTCTGAATCTGAGGTTTACATGGAGGTATCACTCCAGTAAATCAGATCATGCTAGCCTGAAAGACCAGGCTAAATATACAGAACAGATTTGACCTCTGACCCAGCTCTGAAAGCTGTGTGGTATTGACCACACTAAATGTCTGATTTTAAGCAGCCAGGTTGTGCTATGATGGAAAGCCAACAATTGATGGAAAGAAGAGAACCTAAGCTTTAATTTGATGTGCAACATGTTTGATTTGAAGCAGGTTTACCAGAAATACAGGAGGATAAGTTAGAATATAAAACCTGTTGGCTACAGGCCTTTTGAAAACAGATGAATGTAACCATAATTCATCAGTGTTCTGCTAGCCACCAGAAGGGTTAAAATCAACAATGTTGGAGTCTATGAAAAGGTCTGAATCTGAGCTTTAAATTGAGGTGTCACTCCAGTAAATCAGATCATGCTAGCCTGAAAGACCAGGCTAAATATACAGAACAGATTTGACCTCTGACCCAGCTCTGAAAGCTGTGTGGTATTGACCACACTAAATGTCTGATTTTAAGCAGCCAGGTTGTGCTATGATGGAAAGCCAACAATTGATGGAAAGAAGAGAACCTAAGCTTTAATTTGATGTGCAACATGTTTGATTTGAAGCAGGTTTACCAGAAATACAGGAGGATACTTTAGAATATAAAACCAGTTGGCTGCAGGCCTTTTGAAAACAGCTGAATGTAACCATAATTCATCAGTGTGCTGCTAGCCACCAGAAGGGTTAAAATCAACAATGTTGGACTCTATGAAAAGGTCTGAATCTGAGGTTTACATGGAGGTATCATTCCAGTAAATCAGATCATGCTAGCCTGAAAGACCAGGCTAAATATACAGAACAGATTTGACCTCTGACCCAGCTCTGAAAGCTGTGTGGTATTGACCACACTAAATGTCTGATTTTAAGCAGCCAGGTTGTGCTATGATGGAAAGCCAACAATTGATGGAAAGAAGAGAACCTAAGCTTTAATTTGATGTGCAACATGTTTGATTTGAAGCAGGTTTACCAGAAATACAGGAGGATACTTTAGAATATAAAACCAGTTGGCTGCAGGCCTTTTAAAAACAGCTGAATATAACCATAATTCATCAGTGTGCTGCTAGCCACCAGAAGGGTTAAAATCAACAATGTTGGACTCTATGAAAAGGTCTGAATCTGAGGTTTACATGGAGGTATCATTCCAGTAAATCAGATCATGCTAGCCTGAAAGACCAGGCTAAATATACAGAACAGATTTGACCTCTGACCCAGCTCTGAAAGCTGTGTGGTATTGACCACACTAAATGTCTGATTTTAAGCAGCCAGGTTGTGCTATGATGGAAAGCCAACAATTGATGGAAAGAAGAGAACCTAAGCTTTAATTTGATGTGCAACATGTTTGATTTGAAGCAGGTTTACCAGAAATACAGGAGGATACTTTAGAATATAAAACCAGTTGGCTACAGGCCTTTTAAAAACAGCTGAATATAACCATAATTCATCAGTGTGCTGCTAGACACCAGAAGGTTTAAAAAGAACAATGTTGGAGTCTATGAAAAGGTCTGAATCTGAGCTTTAAATTGAGGTGTCACTCCAGTAAATCAGATCATGCTAGCCTGAAAGACCAGGCTAAATATACAGAACAGATTTGACCTCTGACCCAGCTCTGAAAGCTGTGTGGTATTGACCACACTAAATGTCTGATTTTAAGCAGCCAGCTTGTGCTATGATGGAAAGCCAACAATTGTTGGAAAGAAGAGAACCTAAGCTTTAATTTGATGTGCAACATGTTTGATTTGAAGCAGGTTTACCAGAAATACAGGAGGATAAGGTAGAATATAAAACCAGTTGGCTGCAGGCCTTTTGAAAACAGCTGAATGTAACCATAATTCATCAGTGTGCTGCTAGCCACCAGAAGGGTTAAAATCAACAATGTTGGACTCTATGAAAAGGTCTGAATCTGAGGTTTACATGGAGGTATCATTCCAGTAAATCAGATCATGCTAGCCTGAAAGACCAGGCTAAATATACAGAACAGATTTGACCTCTGACCCAGCTCTGAAAGCTGTGTGGTATTGACCACACTAAATGTCTGATTTTAAGCAGCCAGGTTGTGCTATGATGGAAAGCCAACAATTGATGGAAAGAAGAGAACCTAAGCTTTAATTTGATGTGCAACATGTTTGATTTGAAGCAGGTTTACCAGAAATACAGGAGGATACTTTAGAATATAAAACCAGTTGGCTACAGGCCTTTTAAAAACAGCTGAATATAACCATAATTCATCAGTGTGCTGCTAGCCACCAGAAGGTTTAAAATGAACAATGTTGGAGTCTATGAAAAGGTCTGAATCTGAGCTTTAAATTGAGGTGTCACTCCAGTAAATCAGATCATGCTAGCCTGAAAGACCAGGCTAAATATACAGAACAGATTTGACCTCTGACCCAGCTCTGAAAGCTGTGTGGTATTGACCACACTAAATGTCTGATTTTAAGCAGCCAGGTTGTGCTATGATGGAAAGCCAACAATTGTTGGAAAGAAGAGAACCTAAGCTTTAATTTGATGTGCAACATGTTTGATTTGAAGCAGGTTTACCAGAAATACAGGAGGATAAGTTAGAATATAAAACCAGTTGGCTGCAGGCCTTTTAAAAACAGCTGAATGTAACCATAATTCATCAGTGTGCTGCTAGCCACCAGAAGGTTTAAAATGAACAATGTTGGAGTCTATGAAAAGGTCTGAATCTGAGCTTTAAATTGAGGTGTCACTCCAGTAAATCAGATCATGCTAGCCTGAAAGACCAGGCTAAATATACAGAACAGATTTGACCTCTGACCCAGCTCTGAAAGCTGTGTGGTACTGACCACACTAAATGTCTGATTTTAAGCAGCCAGGTTGTGCTATGATGGAAAGCCAACAATTAATGGAAAGAAGAGAACCTAAGCTTTAATTTGATGTGCAACATGTTTGATTTGAAGCAGGTTTACAAGAAATACAGGAGGATAAGTTAGAATATAAAACCTGTTGGCTACAGGCCTTTTGAAAACAGATGAATGTAACCATAATTCATCAGTGTTCTGCTAGCCACCAGAAGGGTTAAAATCAACAATGTTGGAGTCTATGAAAAGGTCTGAATCTGAGCTTTAAATTGAGGTGTCACTCCAGTAAATCAGATCATGCTAGCCTGAAAGACCAGGCTAAATATACAGAACAGATTTGACCTCTGACCCAGCTCTGAAAGCTGTGTGGTATTGACCACACTAAATGTCTGATTTTAAGCAGCCAGGTTGTGCTATGATGGAAAGCCAACAATTGATGGAAAGAAGAGAACCTAAGCTTTAATTTGATGTGCAACATGTTTGATTTGAAGCAGGTTTACCAGAAATACAGGAGGATACTTTAGAATATAAAACCAGTTGGCTGCAGGCCTTTTGAAAACAGCTGAATGTAACCATAATTCATCAGTGTGCTGCTAGCCACCAGAAGGGTTAAAATCAACAATGTTGGACTCTATGAAAAGGTCTGAATCTGAGGTTTACATGGAGGTATCATTCCAGTAAATCAGATCATGCTAGCCTGAAAGACCAGGCTAAATATACAGAACAGATTTGACCTCTGACCCAGCTCTGAAAGCTGTGTGGTATTGACCACACTAAATGTCTGATTTTAAGCAGCCAGGTTGTGCTATGATGGAAAGCCAACAATTGATGGAAAGAAGAGAACCTAAGCTTTAATTTGATGTGCAACATGTTTGATTTGAAGCAGGTTTACCAGAAATACAGGAGGATACTTTAGAATATAAAACCAGTTGGCTGCAGGCCTTTTAAAAACAGCTGAATATAACCATAATTCATCAGTGTGCTGCTAGCCACCAGAAGGGTTAAAATCAACAATGTTGGACTCTATGAAAAGGTCTGAATCTGAGGTTTACATGGAGGTATCATTCCAGTAAATCAGATCATGCTAGCCTGAAAGACCAGGCTAAATATACAGAACAGATTTGACCTCTGACCCAGCTCTGAAAGCTGTGTGGTATTGACCACACTAAATGTCTGATTTTAAGCAGCCAGGTTGTGCTATGATGGAAAGCCAACAATTGATGGAAAGAAGAGAACCTAAGCTTTAATTTGATGTGCAACATGTTTGATTTGAAGCAGGTTTACCAGAAATACAGGAGGATAAGTTAGAATATAAAACCTGTTGGCTACAGGCCTTTTGAAAACAGCTGAATGTAACCATAATTCATCAGTGTGCTGCTAGCCACCAGAAGGGTTAAAATCAACAATGTTGGAGTCTATGAAAAGGTCTGAATCTGAGCTTTAAATTGAGGTGTCACTCCAGTAAATCAGATCATGCTAGCCTGAAAGACCAGGCTAAATATACAGAACAGATTTGACCTCTGACCCAGCTCTGAAAGCTGTGTGGTATTGACCACACTAAATGTCTGATTTTAAGCAGCCAGCTTGTGCTATGATGGAAAGCCAACAATTGTTGGAAAGAAGAGAACCTAAGCTTTAATTTGATGTGCAACATGTTTGATTTGAAGCAGGTTTACCAGAAATACAGGAGGATAAGGTAGAATATAAAACCTGTTGGCTGCAGGCCTTTTGAAAACAGCTGAATGTAACCATAATTCATCGGTGTGCTGCTAGCCACCAGAAGGGTTAAAATCAACAATGTTGGACTCTATGAAAAGGTCTGAATCTGAGGTTTACATGGAGGTATCATTCCAGTAAATCAGATCATGCTAGCCTGAAAGACCAGGCTAAATATACAGAACAGATTTGACCTCTGACCCAGCTCTGAAAGCTGTGTGGTATTGACCACACTAAATGTCTGATTTTAAGCAGCCAGGTTGTGCTATGATGGAAAGCCAACAATTGATGGAAAGAAGAGAACCTAAGCTTTAATTTGATGTGCAACATGTTTGATTTGAAGCAGGTTTACCAGAAATACAGGAGGATAAGGTAGAATATAAAACCAGTTGCCTGCAGGCCTTTTGAAAACAGCTGAATGTAACCATAATTCATCAGTGTGCTGCTAGCCACCAGAAGGGTTAAAATCAACAATGTTGGACTCTATGAAAAGGTCTGAATCTGAGGTTTACATGGAGGTATCACTCCAGTAAATCAGATCATGCTAGCCTGAAAGACCAGGCTAAATATACAGAACAGATTTGACCTCTGACCCAGCTCTGAAAGCTGTGTGGTATTGACCACACTAAATGTCTGATTTTAAGCAGCCAGGTTGTGCTATGATGGAAAGCCAACAATTGATGGAAAGAAGAGAACCTAAGCTTTAATTTGATGTGCAACATGTTTGATTTGAAGCAGGTTTACCAGAAATACAGGAGGATAAGTTAGAATATAAAACCTGTTGGCTACAGGCCTTTTGAAAACAGCTGAATGTAACCATAATTCATCAGTGTGCTGCTAGCCACCAGAATGGGTAAAATCAACAATGTTGGACTCTATGAAAAGGTCTGAATCTGAGCTTTAAATTGAGGTGTCACTCCAGTAAATCAGATCATGCTAGCCTGAAGGACCAGGCTAAATATACAGAACAGATTTGACCTCTGACCCAGCTCTGAAAGCTGTGTGGTATTGACCACACTAAATGTCTGATTTTAAGCAGCCAGGTTGTGCTATGATGGAAAGCCAACAATTGATGGAAAGAAGAGAACCTAAGCTTTAATTTGATGTGCAACATGTTTGATTTGAAGCAGGTTTACCAGAAATACAGGAGGATAAGTTAGAATATAAAACCAGTTGGCTGCAGGCCTTTTAAAAACAGCTGAATGTAACCATAATTCATCAGTGTGCTGCTAGCCACCAGAAGGTTTAAAATGAATAATATTGGACTCTATGAAAAGGTCTGAATCTGAGCTTTAAATTGAGGTATCACTCCAGTAAATCAGATCATGCTAGCCTGAAAGACCAGGCTAAATATATAGAACAGATTTGACCTCTGACCCAGCTCTGAAAGCTGTGTGGTATTGACCACACTAAATGTCTGATTTTAAGCAGCCAGCTTGTGCTATGATGGAAAGCCAACAATTGTTGGAAAGAAGAGAACCTAAGCTTTAATTTGATGTGCAACATGTTTGATTTGAAGCAGGTTTACCAGAAATACAGGAGGATAAGGTAGAATATAAAACCTGTTGGCTGCAGGCCTTTTGAAAACAGCTGAATGTAACCATAATTCATCAGTGTGCTGCTAGCCACCAGAAGGGTTAAAATCAACAATGTTGGACTCTATGAAAAGGTCTGAATCTGAGGTTTACATGGAGGTATCATTCCAGTAAATCAGATCATGCTAGCCTGAAAGACCAGGCTAAATATACAGAACAGATTTGACCTCTGACCCAGCTCTGAAAGCTGTGTGGTATTGACCACACTAAATGTCTGATTTTAAGCAGCCAGGTTGTGCTATGATGGAAAGCCAACAATTGTTGGAAAGAAGAGAACCTAAGCTTTAATTTGATGTGCAACATGTTTGATTTGAAGCAGGTTTACCAGAAATACAGGAGGATACTTTAGAATATAAAACCAGTTGGCTGCAGGCCTTTTAAAAACAGCTGAATATAACCATAATTCATCAGTGTGCTGCTAGCCACCAGAAGGGTTAAAATCAACAATGTTGGACTCTATGAAAAGGTCTGAATCTGAGGTTTACATGGAGGTATCATTCCAGTAAATCAGATCATGCTAGCCTGAAAGACCAGGCTAAATATACAGAACAGATTTGACCTCTGACCCAGCTCTGAAAGCTGTGTGGTATTGACCACACTAAATGTCTGATTTTAAGCAGCCAGGTTGTGCTATGATGGAAAGCCAACAATTGATGGAAAGAAGAGAACCTAAGCTTTAATTTGATGTGCAACATGTTTGATTTGAAGCAGGTTTATCAGAAATACAGGAGGATAAGTTAGAATATAAAACCTGTTGGCTACAGGCCTTTTGAAAACAGCTGAATGTAACCATAATTCATCAGTGTGCTGCTAGCCACCAGAAGGGTTAAAATCAACAATGTTGGAGTCTATGAAAAGGTCTGAATCTGAGCTTTAAATTGAGGTGTCACTCCAGTAAATCAGATCATGCTAGCCTGAAAGACCAGGCTAAATATACAGAACAGATTTGACCTCTGACCCAGCTCTGAAAGCTGTGTGGTATTGACCACACTAAATGTCTGATTTTAAGCAGCCAGCTTGTGCTATGATGGAAAGCCAACAATTGTTGGAAAGAAGAGAACCTAAGCTTTAATTTGATGTGCAACATGTTTGATTTGAAGCAGGTTTACCAGAAATACAGGAGGATAAGGTAGAATATAAAACCAGTTGGCTGCAGGCCTTTTGAAAACAGCTGAATGTAACCATAATTCATCAGTGTGCTGCTAGCCACCAGAAGGGTTAAAATCAACAATGTTGGACTCTATGAAAAGGTCTGAATCTGAGGTTTACATGGAGGTATCATTCCAGTAAATCAGATCATGCTAGCCTGAAAGACCAGGCTAAATATACAGAACAGATTTGACCTCTGACCCAGCTCTGAAAGCTGTGTGGTATTGACCACACTAAATGTCTGATTTTAAGCAGCCAGGTTGTGCTATGATGGAAAGCCAACAATTGATGGAAAGAAGAGAACCTAAGCTTTAATTTGATGTGCAACATGTTTGATTTGAAGCAGGTTTACCAGAAATACAGGAGGATACTTTAGAATATAAAACCAGTTGGCTACAGGCCTTTTAAAAACAGCTGAATATAACCATAATTCATCAGTGTGCTGCTAGCCACCAGAAGGTTTAAAATGAACAATGTTGGAGTCTATGAAAAGGTCTGAATCTGAGCTTTAAATTGAGGTGTCACTCCAGTAAATCAGATCATGCTAGCCTGAAAGACCAGGCTAAATATACAGAACAGATTTGACCTCTGACCCAGCTCTGAAAGCTGTGTGGTATTGACCACACTAAATGTCTGATTTTAAGCAGCCAGGTTGTGCTATGATGGAAAGCCAACAATTGTTGGAAAGAAGAGAACCTAAGCTTTAATTTGATGTGCAACATGTTTGATTTGAAGCAGGTTTACCAGAAATACAGGAGGATAAGTTAGAATATAAAACCAGTTGGCTGCAGGCCTTTTAAAAACAGCTGAATGTAACCATAATTCATCAGTGTGCTGCTAGCCACCAGAAGGTTTAAAATGAACAATGTTGGAGTCTATGAAAAGGTCTGAATCTGAGCTTTAAATTGAGGTGTCACTCCAGTAAATCAGATCATGCTAGCCTGAAAGACCAGGCTAAATATACAGAACAGATTTGACCTCTGACCCAGCTCTGAAAGCTGTGTGGTACTGACCACACTAAATGTCTGATTTTAAGCAGCCAGGTTGTGCTATGATGGAAAGCCAACAATTAATGGAAAGAAGAGAACCTAAGCTTTAATTTGATGTGCAACATGTTTGATTTGAAGCAGGTTTACAAGAAATACAGGAGGATAAGTTAGAATATAAAACCTGTTGGCTACAGGCCTTTTGAAAACAGATGAATGTAACCATAATTCATCAGTGTTCTGCTAGCAACCAGAAGGGTTAAAATCAACAATGTTGGACTCTATGAAAAGGTCTGAATCTGAGGTTTACATGGAGGTATCACTCCAGTAAATCAGATCATGCTAGCCTGAAAGACCAGGCTAAATATACAGAACAGATTTGACCTCTGACCCAGCTCTGAAAGCTGTGTGGTATTGACCACACTAAATGTCTGATTTTAAGCAGCCAGGTTGTGCTATGATGGAAAGCCAACAATTGATGGAAAGAAGAGAACCTAAGCTTTAATTTGATGTGCAACATGTTTGATTTGAAGCAGGTTTACCAGAAATACAGGAGGATAAGTTAGAATATAAAACCTGTTGGCTACAGGCCTTTTGAAAACAGCTGAATGTAACCATAATTCATCAGTGTGCTGCTAGCCACCAGAATGGGTAAAATCAACAATGTTGGACTCTATGAAAAGGTCTGAATCTGAGCTTTAAATTGAGGTGTCACTCCAGTAAATCAGATCATGCTAGCCTGAAGGACCAGGCTAAATATACAGAACAGATTTGACCTCTGACCCAGCTCTGAAAGCTGTGTGGTATTGACCACACTAAATGTCTGATTTTAAGCAGCCAGGTTGTGCTATGATGGAAAGCCAACAATTGATGGAAAGAAGAGAACCTAAGCTTTAATTTGATGTGCAACATGTTTGATTTGAAGCAGGTTTACCAGAAATACAGGAGGATAAGTTAGAATATAAAACCAGTTGGCTGCAGGCCTTTTAAAAACAGCTGAATGTAACCATAATTCATCAGTGTGCTGCTAGCCACCAGAAGGTTTAAAATGAATAATATTGGACTCTATGAAAAGGTCTGAATCTGAGCTTTAAATTGAGGTATCACTCCAGTAAATCAGATCATGCTAGCCTGAAAGACCAGGCTAAATATATAGAACAGATTTGACCTCTGACCCAGCTCTGAAAGCTGTGTGGTATTGACCACACTAAATGTCTGATTTTAAGCAGCCAGCTTGTGCTATGATGGAAAGCCAACAATTGTTGGAAAGAAGAGAACCTAAGCTTTAATTTGATGTGCAACATGTTTGATTTGAAGCAGGTTTACCAGAAATACAGGAGGATAAGGTAGAATATAAAACCTGTTGGCTGCAGGCCTTTTGAAAACAGCTGAATGTAACCATAATTCATCAGTGTGCTGCTAGCCACCAGAAGGGTTAAAATCAACAATGTTGGACTCTATGAAAAGGTCTGAATCTGAGCTTTAAATTGAGGTGTCACTCCAGTAAATCAGATCATGCTAGCCTGAAAGACCAGGCTAAATATACAGAACAGATTTGACCTCTGACCCAGCTCTGAAAGCTGTGTGGTATTGACCACACTAAATGTCTGATTTTAAGCAGCCAGGTTGTGCTATGATGGAAAGCCAACAATTGATGGAAAGAAGAGAACCTAAGCTTTAATTTGATGTGCAACATGTTTGATTTGAAGCAGGTTTACCAGAAATACAGGAGGATAAGTTAGAATATAAAACCAGTTGGCTGCAGGCCTTTTAAAAACAGCTGAATGTAACCATAATTCATCAGTGTGCTGCTAGCCACCAGAAGGTTTAAAATGAATAATATTGGACTCTATGAAAAGGTCTGAATCTGAGCTTTAAATTGAGGTATCACTCCAGTAAATCAGATCATGCTAGCCTGAAAGACCAGGCTAAATATATAGAACAGATTTGACCTCTGACCCAGCTCTGAAAGCT
Organism: Centroberyx gerrardi; assembly: GCF_048128805.1. NCBI lineage: Eukaryota > Metazoa > Chordata > Actinopteri > Beryciformes > Berycidae > Centroberyx > Centroberyx gerrardi. The sequence goes on along the minus strand of NC_136004.1, from coordinate 601,827 downwards.
GTGTGGTATTGACCACACTAAATGTCTGATTTTAAGCAGCCAGCTTGTGCTATGATGGAAAGCCAACAATTGTTGGAAAGAAGAGAACCTAAGCTTTAATTTGATGTGCAACATGTTTGATTTGAAGCAGGTTTACCAGAAATACAGGAGGATAAGGTAGAATATAAAACCTGTTGGCTGCAGGCCTTTTGAAAACAGCTGAATGTAACCATAATTCATCAGTGTGCTGCTAGCCACCAGAAGGGTTAAAATCAACAATGTTGGACTCTATGAAAAGGTCTGAATCTGAGGTTTACATGGAGGTATCATTCCAGTAAATCAGATCATGCTAGCCTGAAAGACCAGGCTAAATATACAGAACAGATTTGACCTCTGACCCAGCTCTGAAAGCTGTGTGGTATTGACCACACTAAATGTCTGATTTTAAGCAGCCAGGTTGTGCTATGATGGAAAGCCAACAATTGTTGGAAAGAAGAGAACCTAAGCTTTAATTTGATGTGCAACATGTTTGATTTGAAGCAGGTTTACCAGAAATACAGGAGGATACTTTAGAATATAAAACCAGTTGGCTGCAGGCCTTTTAAAAACAGCTGAATATAACCATAATTCATCAGTGTGCTGCTAGCCACCAGAAGGGTTAAAATCAACAATGTTGGACTCTATGAAAAGGTCTGAATCTGAGGTTTACATGGAGGTATCATTCCAGTAAATCAGATCATGCTAGCCTGAAAGACCAGGCTAAATATACAGAACAGATTTGACCTCTGACCCAGCTCTGAAAGCTGTGTGGTATTGACCACACTAAATGTCTGATTTTAAGCAGCCAGGTTGTGCTATGATGGAAAGCCAACAATTGATGGAAAGAAGAGAACCTAAGCTTTAATTTGATGTGCAACATGTTTGATTTGAAGCAGGTTTATCAGAAATACAGGAGGATAAGTTAGAATATAAAACCTGTTGGCTACAGGCCTTTTGAAAACAGCTGAATGTAACCATAATTCATCAGTGTGCTGCTAGCCACCAGAAGGGTTAAAATCAACAATGTTGGAGTCTATGAAAAGGTCTGAATCTGAGCTTTAAATTGAGGTGTCACTCCAGTAAATCAGATCATGCTAGCCTGAAAGACCAGGCTAAATATACAGAACAGATTTGACCTCTGACCCAGCTCTGAAAGCTGTGTGGTATTGACCACACTAAATGTCTGATTTTAAGCAGCCAGCTTGTGCTATGATGGAAAGCCAACAATTGTTGGAAAGAAGAGAACCTAAGCTTTAATTTGATGTGCAACATGTTTGATTTGAAGCAGGTTTACCAGAAATACAGGAGGATAAGGTAGAATATAAAACCAGTTGGCTGCAGGCCTTTTGAAAACAGCTGAATGTAACCATAATTCATCAGTGTGCTGCTAGCCACCAGAAGGGGTAAAATCAACAATATTGGACTCTATGAAAAGGTCTGAATCTGAGCTTTAAATTGAGGTATCACTCCAGTAAATCAGATCATGCTAGCCTGAAAGACCAGGCTAAATATATAGAACAGATTTGACCTCTGACCCAGCTCTGAAAGCTGTGTGGTATTGACCACACTAAATGTCTGATTTTAAGCAGCCAGCTTGTGCTATGATGGAAAGCCAACAATTGTTGGAAAGAAGAGAACCTAAGCTTTAATTTGATGTGCAACATGTTTGATTTGAAGCAGGTTTACCAGAAATACAGGAGGATAAGGTAGAATATAAAACCTGTTGGCTGCAGGCCTTTTGAAAACAGCTGAATGTAACCATAATTCATCAGTGTGCTGCTAGCCACCAGAAGGGTTAAAATCAACAAT